>NC_057807.1:547135800-547157773 GCF_018294505.1 Triticum aestivum
AAAAATCCCACCGAGTGAAGAGCAACCCTCTCACTCGGGGGCTTAGCTGCAGTCCAAGCACTCGCCTAAGTTATCAAAATCCTACCGAGTGGTAAGCCAGACTTTCACTCGGAGGCTTAGCTGCAGCCCTGTGCTCGCCTAAGTTACAAAAATCCTACCGAGTGAAGAGCGACCCTCTCACCCGGAGGCTTAGCTGCAGTCCAAGCACTCGCCTAAGTCATAAAAATCCTACCGAGTGAAGAGCAAACCTCTCACTCGGAGGCTTAGCTGCAGCCCAGTGCTAGCCTAAGTTATCAAAATCCTACCGAGTGAAGAGTAAACCTCTCACTCGGGGGCTTAGCTGCAGCCCAGTGCTCGCCTAAGTGGACTAAAGAATAAGTCGATTGCAGTAAAGGCGCCTTGCTTTGAACCTGCAAAAGACATTTCGAGCCAAAGACAATCGTATTCAAGCACCAAATTCAAGTTTGAATCGATATCTAAAGGAACCGAGAGTGCTCAGGCGTTAAGCCTGTTAAGGTTTATCGGTTACAATTCCACTCGGCATACCGAGGCAAATTTAAAGCGTCGAGCCAGAAGAAGTTTTTTACCCCTCCTGTGGAGGGCTGGAAGGTGCAACGAATTCATCAAGGTCAATTCCGTCGGCGATCCGAGTGGCAGCTGCAAGGAAAGTTTCCATAAAGGACCTGAAGTCGTGTTTCTTGGTGTTGGCCACCCGAAGGGCCGCCAGCTTCTCTTCTCGCGCATCTTTACAGTGGACTCGGGCCAGACACAGAGCAACATCTGCACCACACCAAGCCGAAGACTTCTTCCATTCCTGCACTCGACCAGGGATCGAGTTCAAGCGGGCCATCAGCGACTCAAGGTCATTCTGAAGTGTCTCCTCAGGCCAGAGCGTCGAGTTGATGCGAGATGTGGCGGCCTTCAGCCTTGCGAGATAGTCCACGACAGCTGCAACACGAGACTCCAGTCGGAAAACATCCATGGCAACTTCGTCGTTCACCGGAGAATTGACGGGGTCGAGGTTTGGCTCCAGCCGGCTAGTTTCTTCTTCAAAGTTTTGACAAAATTCTGCAAGGATGATCACTAAGTCAAGGGGATGGTCGAATGGAAAAACCACAATTGGAAATGTTTGCCGAGCATAGAGGTTTACCTTCAAGCATAAGAAACAGCTTCTTGGCAAGACCACTCAGGAAGGCCTCCAGATCATTTTTCTTCCCAGTCAACTTACTGACTTGGTCGGTCAGGGCACCTTTATCAGTTTTTAGTCGACTGACCTCCTTGTTGGCGATCCCAAGAGCAGCTTTCAGATTGGTATTGTCTTGTTCAAGCTTGGTGACTGAAGCTAACTTCTCGTCAGCAAGCTTGATCTTCTCAGCTAGTTCGAGGTCTTTCTTCTGTTGGGCCTCCCTTACCTTACCTGCAAGTTACAGCAAGATCAGATTTTGAAACAAGCAAGGGGAAAAACAGTCGTCAGGATCTCACCAAACATACCTTCGGTCTCCTCCTTTGCCTTCGTCAGCTTCTCCTGAACCAGCTTCAAGCTCAGCTCGAGTTGAGTGTGCTTGTTTTCCAGCTCAGAGTAGCGAGCCACAAGATCACAAGAGTTCTGCGAAGAACCAATCGACTAAATGTCAAATATAATTCACTTCCGAGTGAAAAAGGAAAAAACACACGTTTCTAAGACTACAGCCGAATACAAGCATTCGACCGTAGTCTCGGGGACTACACCCAGTGGGTGCACTCAGCGTGCCCCCACTAATTCTGTTGAAGACAAAGTCGACCAGTCGACCTCAAAAAAAAAGAGATGTATTCTTTAAGACTGTAATCAACTGCAAGCAGTCGACCACAGTCTCGAGGACTACACCCAGTGGGTGCACTCAGCGTGCCCCCACCGGTTTGTGAAATCCAGTCGACATAGTCGACTGACAGAAAGACTGACATCATAAAGCCTAAGGCCGACTGCCAGCAGTCGACCTTAGCCTTGGGGACTACACCCAGCGGGTGCACTCAGCGTGCCCCCGCTAACACGGAGTTTAATCGACACACCCAGTGGGTGACTACTATAAATTCCGGAAAGGAAAAGTTTTTGGTAGCATATCCAACAGAACAAACAGTGGTCGACTGACCTGAACATTGCTTTGAAGGGCAGAACTGGCATCATAAGCCGCCTGGCTCGCATCCCGGATGGTCTTTAGCTGCTCCATCATGATTCCCGCTTGGCGTATCGCTTCCTTCGCCGCGCCAGCTTGGTCCTCTGGGACGTGGTGCGTCGTGAAGAGGGAGGGCTGCTGAGCACTCGTCAATGGATCTGCGAAGGACACTGTGTGTCGAGTGGTGTTCTCTTCCTCCGCAATCAGAATCTCAGGCGCCGTCACATCTTGGGGCACCTTACTGGCGGACGCTTTCCTACTCCTCCTGCGCTTCAGTGGTTCTTCATCCTCATCATCATCAGGGAGATTGATAACAGTATTGGGTGGAGCTACGGAGAAGAATCAGGATCAGAGATCGCGAGTCAGTCGACTAAGAACGGCGTTAAGAATACAGTACCTGGTTTCGAAGTTGCTGCGTCCTCCATCTCGTGGTCATCAGCCCGGGCTGAGGTTTCAGAAGTAGCAGCACTGCAACTCCAAAGGATCAGTCGACTAACTTCAGCGTCGACCAGAGACAAAGTTCACACAAAATAAGAAGACTTAAGTAGCACGATTACCCTGATATGGTGGGGATGGACACCTTCATCTTTGGCAGGAGCTTGATCGGCTTCGACGAGGCCGCCCTGGGCTGCTTCGGCGCCTTTTTAGTCGGCACCGGAGAGGTGGTCCGAGGGCGCTTGGTCGACTGAACAACGGTCGCAACCCCCTTGCCACGTTCAGTCGAAGGGTCGTGGACAAGCTTCGACCGCCTTTCTGAGCGCGGTGGTACGACCTCCTCTTCCTCTTCTTCCTCGTCCTCAACGTCATCTTCATCACCGTCATCATCATCATCGTCGTCATCATCCTCTGCAACGTCCGAGTCCCATTCCTCCTCTTCCTGGCTCTCGCCCCCACTCGCCTCACCCTCCTCAGTCGGAGCTTGTGCCCCATTGGGCATCGAGTACAGCTCGGTGAGAGCCTAGCAGATATCAAGACAAGGATCAGTCGACCAGTCGGCAGGATAAACGGAAATGAATGCGACAAGAACACAGTGGAGAGCAGAGCAAACGTACCTTGTTTGGATCGCTGTTGTGGTCGAGTGGAGGAATCCTTCTGGCTCCGCGTGGGTTATCCTTGTTTCCGGTAACGGCTACCATCCATCTTTCCAGAGTGACATCGTCGACTGCTTCTGGATGGACTCGAGTCTCGTCTTCAGTCCCACAGTACAACCACATGCAGTGGCTCCGGAACTGAAGGGAGTCCACTCGACTGCCCCGGCGTCGACTGGTCCTGGCAGTAGAACCAGGTCGACTGCCAGCCTCTGACTGACTCGGGAAAGGTCATGGGCGGGAAGGTGCTCTTATTCCTCACCTGGATCCCCAGACCCCCACACATTTGGACGACTCGGGTTCTTTCATCGCCTGGGCTCGCCTTCTTCACGGTCTGAGAGCGACACGTGAATATATGCTTGAACAAACCCCAGTGCGGTCGACAGCCCAAGAAACCCTCACACATGGACACAAATGCGGCAAGATAGGCGATAGAATTTGGGGTAAAGTGGTGGAGCTGCGCTCCAAAGAAGTTCAAGAAGCCACGGAAGAAAATACTCGGCGGCAAAGAAAATCCACGATCAACATGGGTGGCCAAGAGCACACACTCATCCTCTTCTGGCTGGGGCTGCCACTCCTTCCCCGGAAGCCTCACAGCTCCATGAGGGATCAAGCCCTCGTTGGCCATGTCGAGGAGGTCTTTTTCTGTGATGGTCGACTGGATCCAGTCTCCTTGGACCCAGCCCTTCGGTAGGCGGGATCTGGACGAAGACCCGCCGCGGCTGGTAGATCTCCCCTTCGCCTTCTCCGACGCCGACGCCTTCTTTGCACGTTCCAGCGCCGCCGTCTTCTCCTTGGCCATGGTTGCCGGCGAGATGCGCGTGGGGAAGTTGTGCAGGGGCGAGAGCGAGCGCGCTGGACGGGGACGAAGGGAGCAGAGAGAGAGAGAGAGAATGCTGAGGCACAGTACAGAAATCCTCGCCGGGCGCATTTATAAGGTCCCTTCCGAGTGGATGACAGGTGGGCCCGGTCGATCTAATCATATCCAGGAACAATTATGCAGACGGGATACGTGGCGAAGAAAGCGGCGCGGAGATCGAGGCGTCTATGTTCCGTCCCATCCGAACGCCGCGGTCCGCTCCGCTTCGCGCGCGTCCCCAAATTTCGCATCCCGCGGAATCCGCGAACGGCAGATCGGTCTGTCAGACGTGGGGTTTCCCGCGATCCGTCGCTCGGAGATCGTCGAAGCCCGAAAGATCACTCGACGAAAGAAGAGAATGGATCGAGTCGACTGAAGACAAGTTGCTCACTATCGACGAAGAGATTCTTTGGTCCAGAACAACGCACGACCAGTGTGCAAAGGTTAATCGGAAACAACATCACCTCCGTCCTCACTCGAAGCCTCAATCCATTCGGGGGCTAATGATGGGGTCATGTACCTAGGGTAGGGTCATGAACCTGATCTAAGTACCTTGCCCAGGGACACCTTTAGAAGAGGCCGCCTTCCAGTCGACCAACAAGGGACTCACTCGACTGACTTGAAGGACTCGACCATGAAGACCCACTCGACCACCAAGAGGTCAAGAGGCACTCTGCACTGCAACGGCCTGTAATTAAGTAGGCTTTATGATAGTAAAGACACTTTATGTGGGGCGTTACCAGTAACGCCCCAGACTTGACTCACCTTAAACCCTCTCCTACTTGGGCTGGCTGGGGTCCTGGCGCACTCTATATAAGCCACCCCCCTCCACAGGTAGAAGGGTTCGGTACCTTGTAACTCATATACTCATAATCCACTCGACCGCCTCCGGGCTCCGAGACGTAGGGCTATTACTTCTTCCGAGAAGGGCCTGAACTCATACATCCCTTGTGTTTACAACCTCTCCATAGCTAGGACCTTGCCTCTCCATACCTACCCCCACTCTACTATCAGGCTTAGAACCACGACAGGGGGTGATTAGACTACTTGACCAATTAAAAACTTAACCTTTTCCCAATTTTAGAGTTTGGCAGATTTTAGCTATCTTAGGACAAGTCAAGCAATCATCACACAATTCAAGCAAGCATGAAAAGAGTATATAGGCAGCGGAAATTAAAGCATGCAACTTGCAAGAAAGTAAAGGGAAGGGTTTGGAGGATTCAAACACAATCTGAGACACGGATGTTTTTGGCGTGGTTCCGATAGGTGGTGCTATCGTACATCCACGTTGATGGAGACTTCAACCCACAAAGGGTAAAGGCTGCGCGAGTCCACGGAGGGCTCCACCCACGAAGGGTCCATGAAGAAGCAACCTTGTCTATCCCACCATGGCCATCGCCCACGAAGGACTTGCCTCACTAGCGGTAGATCTTCACGAAGTAGGCGATCTCCTTGCCTTTACAAACTCCTTGGTTCAACTCCACAATCTTGTCGGAGGCTCCCAAGTGACACCTAGCCAATCTAGGAGACACCACTCTCCAAGAAGTAACAAATGGTGCGTTGATGATGAACTCCTTGCTCTTGTGCTTCAAATGATAGTCTCCCCAACACTCAACTCTCTCTCATATGATTTGGATCTGGTGGAAAGAGGATTTGAGTGGAAAGCAACCTGGGAAGGCTAGAGATCAAGATTCATATGGTAGGAATGGAATATCTTGGCCTCAACACATGAGTAGGTGGTTCTCTCTCAGAAATGGTAAGTTGGAAGTGTAGGTTTAGTCTGATGGCTCTCTCCACGAATGAAGAGGAGGTGGGGGCGTATATATAGCCTCCACACAAAATCTAACCGTTACACATAATTTACCAAACTCGGTGGGACCAATTCAACAGACTCGGTCGGACCGATTTAGTAAACCTAGTGACCGTTAGTGATTTTCGGTGGGACTGACATGCAACTCGGTGAGACCGATTCGGTTAGGGTTAGGGCATAACATAATCTCGGTAAGACCGATTACACAAACTCGGTAAGACCGATTTTGGTAATAAGCTTTCTAGAAAGTTGGTCAGGTAAACTCGGTGGGACCGATTTGCTCTTTTCAGTGAGACCGAAATGTTACAAAAGGGAAACAGAGAGTTTACATTGCAATCTCGGTGGGACCGATCGCTCACTTCGGTTAGACCGAAACGTTACGAAGGGAAACAGAGAGATTACAATCCCATCTCGGTGAGACCGAGATCCCTATCGGTAGGACCGATTTGCTTAGGGCTTGTGGCAGTGGCTATGACTTTTGGAATCGGTGGCGCCGGATTGGAAGAACCGGTGTGACCGATTTTGGCTTTGGGTTTAGGTCATTTGTGGATGTGGGAAAGTAGCTGAGGGTTTTGGAGCATATCACAAAGCACATGAAGCAAGAGGCTCATTAAGCAACACCTCATCCCTCCTTGATAGTATGGACTTTTCCTATAGACTCAATGTGATCTTGGATCACTAAAATATAAAATGAAGAGTCTTGAGCCTTTGAGCTTGAGCCAATCATTTGTCCTTAGTATTTTGAGGGATCCACTTTCATCATCCATGCCATGCCATTCATTGAGCTTTCCTGAAATAATAGACCTGGAATAGCATTAGCTCAATGAGCTATATGTTGTTATGAATTACCAAAACCAACTTGGGATAGTTGCACTTTCAATCTCCCCCTTTTTGGTAATTGATGACAACATATAGATCAAAACTTCGATAAAAGATAATAAGAATAAAAACATCATCGCTTTGAGAAGTATGTGATAAGCAAGAGCTCCCCCTAAATTTGTGCATAGTTTGAAATTTTCTTTGGACTGCAAATGCACAAGGAATTAGGCTCATGGGTTACTCTTCCATGTCACATACATCTTGGTGGAGCGCTCAAAATGATAAGTATTGAATACATGCACTCATCACCAAGCAAAGTGAATGATCACATAAGATAGATAGGATAATATCATCAAACATGCATAAGTGTAGCTTATGATCAAACACATGATCATCAATGTCTCACAAGCATAGTATCTCAACCAAACAAAAAGCAAACAAGTTTAAACCAACAAAGCAAGAGAGAACAAAAGCAACACACTCTCTCTCTCGAAGCCTATGATCTATACATTTTTCTCCCCCTTTGGCAACAAGTTACCAAAAAGTTCATAGAAAATGCATAGTGCTAGATCGACTCTCAGGCATGATCTTCAGTTGGTGGTGTCCGGATAACTCCAAGGATGAAGGCTTCAGTTGATGTAGATGGTGCTGGAGTTGATGCTGAAGCTGGTTGCACTGGAGCTGAAGGGCAGTAGCTGGTGCTGAAGATGTTGCTCTAGTGTCTGGCACTGGCACAACAGCTGACCTCTGAGCTCTAGGCACTCTGGCAAAGACATTTGTGATTGTCTTGCCCTTCCTCTCCTACATGTCATCCTGCAGTTGCTCCACAACTGACTGAATCTTAGTTACTTTGACACCTAGATCATAGAATTTTTGTTCCATGATTCTTTCCAAGCTCTCCTAGTTTTGAGTTAAGGTGGCCAACCCCTTCTCAATCCTCAATGATGATGCTATCAAGTAACCAAGCTTCTCCTGCTTGTTTTTCAAGAAATACTCAGATGCCTCCTCTTGAGTTGGCATCTTGGCAGCCTTCTCCTTCCTTGCCTTCTCCTTCTTCTCTTGAGCTTGAACTGATGATGGATCATCCTCATTCATGACAACCTCATTGTCTTCAAAGTCTGGATAGAGTGGAAAATGTTCCCTATCCAATAGATATTTGTCAGTTCCCATCTTTGAGTTGATCAATTCCTGAATCTGAGGGGCATATCCATAGCTCCTCTTATGATCTGCTGCAGTCCTCTTAATGGTTTCAACTATAAGGCTCATGACTTTGAATTTCTGCGGCACATCAAATAAATGCAACATATTGATGGCATGCCCTCTGATCATGTTGTGGTCACTGACTTGGGCAACAGAGTGTGCCTCAGAATCCAATTGATAGTAGGCAGCCCTGACAACAGAAAATGGACTGATCCAAAAGTGAAAGTCTCTAGGGCTTTGTCTGGGATCTCCTTGTACATGTGTGCCATGGTATTGTGTCCCATTTTCTTCTTGGCATATACATCCAGATCATCATCATTTTCCTTTGGGACATTTATCAGTTTTGCCCATTCTTGTACAGTGGATTGGTACCTTGTACCTTCAGACATCCAAACAATTCTTCCATCTGGGTAAAAATGTGATGTGGAGTAGAATTGCATGATAAGTTCATCATTTCAGTTTGTGAGCTTTTGCCCAACAAAATCTGCAACTCCACAAGCAACAAAGCTGTCTTGCACTCTAGGATAGTGCTCTTCATTCTCCTTCATGTAGGTCCACTCGACCCACCTCATATCACAAACTATGGGCTTCTTGTCCAATAAGATTGTCTCATAGAAGTCCCGCTGTTCCTTTGTATGGAACCTGTAATCAACTGCAGTACTTCTCCTTGTGGCATATGGATCTGCCATCCTCCATAGCCTTAATCCCGAGTCTTTTCTGATGTTCATGTCCTCAGCCACAGGATGGGCATCACTGTGATCTGGTATCTTTGGCTTAAGCTTCCTTAGAACCTATCCTTCTTCATCTTCCTCCTCAGCAACCTCAGACACTGGGGCCTTGTTCTTCTCAGCAGCTGGAATACTCCTGGTATTCCTCTTTGGTGCAGACTTGGCCTTGGGGGCAGCTTTGGGTGCTTCCTTGGGCTTAGATGTTGCAGCCCCAGATTTAATAACATCACCCATAAGCTTTGGTTCCTTTGGTGCTGGTGCAGAAAGCTCTTCCTCTTCCATCATGGAAGGTTGCCCAACAACTCTGGCCATGGTCTTCTTGACCCTTTCCTTCCTCTTCTTGCTTTCAGTAGCTGGCTCTTTGGGATTAGGATTTTCAGGCAGTTGAGTTGATGCTCTGGCCTTGGGCATTGGTTGTCTTCTTGCAGGCCTTTTAATCTTCATGCCTGGCTTTATATCCTTTGCCGAACCATATTCCTTCTTGAGCACCACTTTCTTGGAAGTAGCCTCATCTTCTTCAGCTTTATAGTCCTCATCTTCTGAGTCTGAGGTTCTCTTTCTTCTTTGCCTGGTAGCAGCCTTAGGCAGGTTGCTAGGAGTGCTTCTGCTCCCTTCATCTGAAGTGCTAGAGGGACTAGTGCCCTCACTCAAGTGAATATGTTTTGCTGACCTGTTCTGACTGTCACTTTGGTCTGACATGCAGCAAAGGCTGACTACTGACCCTGTGAAGAGTTATATATGAGACAGAGTGGATGAGCATCACAAAATGCAGAGATTTTTCAAAAGAATGATTCAAAAATTCGGTTTTAGTTTTCCACAAAAAGCATTTCAGATCAACCGATTTTCAAACTCGGTGATATCGAAGCAGTTTTTGGAACCTAAACTGATGAACTCGGTTGGACCGAGTCACAGTTCGGTGGCACCGAGACTACTAGGGTTTCACAGAATCCTAAAATTAGTCGCACCGATTAGTAATTCTCGGTCAGACCGAGAGTCACTTGTGCAATGGCATATGCCAAATCGGTGAGACCGAGTTTTTCAACTCGGTGGGTCCGAGATGGTTTCGGCGGAAACCTAACCCTAAAAATTTGAATCTAATCTACTCTACGGACTACTTTGGCCGGATAGGATTGTTTCAATCGTGGCAAGAAACAATAAGAGTACAATGTGCTAGGAATCAGATGTGGATAGCACAAAGATCGAGTCCATACCCTAGTGCGGTGATGAACTCGCTACAGCAGCAACGGTGGGGTTGAATTCCGTTGACGGCGGCGGAGACCAGCGATAGGAGGCGGCTGGCGACGAGAAGACGATCCGGAGACCTTCGATGACAGAGCGATCTATTGCGCGGGCGAAGGGGTTCGGAGAAATTTCCAAAATTTTGCCCGTGTCTATATATAGCCCGACCCTGTCGGTGTGACCAAGTGGAACAACTCGGTGGCACCGAGATGCATAACTGTGTTCAGTTACAGCAACTCGGTGTGACCGAAAAGTTCAAATCGGTTGCACCGAGATGGAAAACTTAGATCAACTTAATGATCTTGGTAGGACAGAAATGGAGGAATCGGTCAGACCGAGAATCACAAAGAGGTTTTGGAAGTTTAAGTCTATGACAAATCGAGGACTCCGAGTGCTCCTCACACAGAGTGGTTCGAATCTGACTTGATCAAATTTTGTGATGTAGCATGAATATTGTTTGAGACGAGAAAAGCATAGATAGCTAGAGAGGGTTCTTAGGCATTCTTGTCCATCCACTTGGCCAAAAGAAGAATGAACCAAACAATCAAAATAACAAGTGGATGTCCTTGAATGAGTAAAATATGCACCAACATGCTCACACAATAAAATGGCAAATGAAATATGTGGCAAAGCATGCACAACCAATTCTAGCATCTATCAAACAATTGGCGATGACTATGTTATCTATATATGAGTATATTGACTTAGGAGTCAAATGAGAACATTTGATCATAGGTCATACTCATCGTTTAAGCTCAAGTGGGGTTACCACTTTTACATAATGCATTTATGTGTTCACACCATTAGAGTTGCTTTGACTCAATTTTTTGAGTTAAGCTCCCCCTAGATGTGAGATCCCCCCTTTAGAGGGATGAACTAACCTTGGGTTTTGTCGATGATGACTTCATGTAGGTGTTGAAGATGTGGATGCTCAATGTTGAAGTAGATCTTTTGGAGCAATCCTTTGTAGTGAGTTGCACTTTCAACTTGCTAACATGGGTTAGTCCCACAAGGAACAAACAAGAATATCCATAGACATAGAGTGATGCACACACAAGATGATGTCCATGAAACCATTAGGTTACCTTGTCCCTTGCCTTACCAACATGAGGGTTTGTGACTCCTTGAACTAGTGCAAGATGTGGAAGTTGATTGCACTTGTCCTTGCCATAAAGATATGAGTGAAAGAATGTTGGCAGAGTCACCCTCAAGAACTCTCTAGTTCTTCTTCTTCGGGATCCACATCATCTTGATGGGAATCCTTGGAGTTGTAGTTGTACTTGATGAAGTAGAACTTGACATAGTCTTGGGAATCCACTTGACCGAGACCTTAGGTGCTTCTTCAAATGCATCAATCTCTTCTTGAAGCTTATCCTTGCCTTTATTCTTGTGGTCTTGTGGAGGAAGATCATCTTGAGCTTGTGTTCCCTTGAAGGAAGTAGGATCATACTTCTCTTGTTGAGGAACAAACTTCATCTTGGGGTATTGATCTTCTTCCCACTCAACTCCATTGGCATTGAACTTTCGTTCAAAACCAACACCTTGATTCTTCCGGTGTCTTCCTTGCTTGCGTACAATTTCCTCGAATTGCTTACTCCCGGCAAGGTTCTTGTAAACACCTTTCTCTATAATTCCCTTCAATAATCTATTTTCTTGCTCAAGTGTAACTTGGCTAAGAGAATCATTAGTGGAATCAAGAGAACTACTAGATGCAACAATATTGGATTTAACATTATTATTGTTACTACTAGAGGAAGTATCTTTCTTGTACTTGTTACCAGACTTGACTTGAGGCATGTAAGTAGATAAGAGTAAACGCTTAGCAATGTAAGAAGAACTTTTCTTACGGAGATCATCATTGATTGCCTTTAAGAACTCATGCTCTTGCTCAAGATTGAGCTTTTCAAAGCGTAAATTCTCATGAGCCCTTAAAAGTTCTCGATGATCTTCGAAGATAGTTTCATGAGCCAACTTTAGAGTGTTTAGTTCTTTAGTTAGAAGCTCAATTTTCTCCTTATCATTGTCATTCGTTTGATTAGCATGATTAATTGACGTTTCATCATAGTATTCATCATTAGAGTTGTCAACAAGTAAATCATCATCCACAAGCAAGTCATCTTCATCACTATTGAAATCAACATACTCAGGATGTGTTACCTTTGGACCTTTGGCCATGAAGCATCTTCCAATTCCTTCATTTGGTGAATCAAATATGTCGTAGGAGTTGGTTGACACAAGTGCTAGACCGGCAACACCTTCATCTTGAGTATGTTCGGAGTCGGAGTGATAGCTTCTCTCGGAGTGATTGTCGGAGTCGGAGCCGGATACCCATTCACCAACATGAGCTTGATGTCTTTGTTTTGTGTAGCTCCTTGATGACTTGTCCTTCCTTTCCGAATCCTTGCTTCTCCGTGAGGGTCTTCGTTCATAACGATCATCTCTACTCCTCCTCTCTCTTGGTGGTGATTCTTCTCTTTTGCTTCTTCTTTTTGGAGAATCTTCTCTTCTTTTGTAGGGTGCCGTACACTCATTGGAGTAGTGTCCAGGCCTTCCACAATTGTAGCAATTGCGCTCTTGACTAGAAGATCTTTTGTCATGATAAGACCTTGACTTGGAGCTTCTTTCTTTGCTTCTACTCTTGTAGAATTTGTTGAAGTTCTTTACCATTAAGCTCAATTCTTCATTGAAGGTTTGTTTCTCACTTGATGATGTGGGGGCTTCACTTGAGGCTTTGTAAGCACCACTTGACTTGTTGTGAAGTTCCTCCTTATCCTTGAGTGACATCTCATGAGCAACAAATCTTCCAATGACTTCCGTTGGCTTCAGATTTTTGTAGTTTGGCATCATTTGGATCAATGTGCACACGGTATCATACTTTCCATCCAATGCTCTTAGGATCTTCTTGATGATGAATCTGTCGGTCATCTCTTCACTCCCTAAGCCGGCAATCTCATTTGTGATAAGTGCAAGCCTAGAGTACATTTCAGCGACACCTTCACCATCCTTCATTTTGAACTTGTCAAGCTGACTTCGGAGCACATCCAACTTGGATTCCTTGACAGATTCGGTACCTTCATGCATATCAATCAAAGTATCCCAAATTTCTTTTGCATTCTCAAGACGGCTGATTTTATTGAATTCTTCGGGGCACAATCCATTGAAGATGATATCACAAGCTTGAGCGTTGTATTGCAGCATCTTCAATTCTTCCGCATTCGCTTCACGGTTCGGTTCTCTCCCATCAAAGAATTCACCTTGCAAGCCAATACAAATAATTGCCCAAACGGCGGGGTTATGTCCGAGAATATGCATTTTCATCTTATGCTTCCAACTAGCAAAATTAGTACCATCAAAGTAAGGACCTCTACGGTGATAATTTCCCTCGCTAGACGCCATACTCTCCTAGGTTGTGAAACCAAGGCTATGACCACCAAAAGCTATGGAAATCAAAGCAAATGGAAACCAAATCTCTGATACCACTTGTAGGACCTTGAAGTAAGTCTAGAGGGGGGGGGGTGATTAGACTACTTGACCAATTAAAAACTTAACCTTTTCCCAATTTTAGAGTTTGGCAGATTTTAGCTATCTTAGAACAAGTCAAGCAATCATCACACAATTCAAGCAAGCATGCAAAGAGTATATAGGCAGCGGAAATTAAAGCATGCAACTTGCAAGAAAGTAAAGGGAAGGGTTTGGAGGATTCAAACGCAATTGGAGACATGGATGTTTTTGGTGTGGTTCCGATAGGTGGTGCTATCGTACATCCACGTTGATGGAGACTTCAACCCACGAAGGGTAACGGCTGCACGAGTCCACGGAAGGCTCCACCCACGAAGGGTCCACGAAGAAGCAACCTTGTCTATCCCACCATGGCCGTCGCCCACAAAGGACTTGCCTCACTAGCGGTAGATCTTCACAAAGTAGGCGATCTCCTTGCCCTTACAAACTCCTTGGTTCAACTCCACAATCTTGTCGGAGGCTCCCAAGTGACACCTAGCCAATCTAGGAGACACCACTCTCCAAGAAGTAACAAATGGTGTGTTGATGATGAACTCCTTGCTCTTGTGCTTCAAATGATAGTCTCCCCAAAACTCAACTCTCTCTCATATGATTTGGATCTGGTGGAAAGAGGATTTGAGTGGAAAGCAACCTGGGAAGGCTAGAGATCAAGATTCATATGGTAGGAATGGAATATCTTGGCCTCAACACATGAGTAGGTGGTTCTCTCTCAGAAATGGTAAGTTGGAAGTGTAGGTTTAGTCTGATGGCTCTCTCCACGAATGAAGAGGAGGTGGGGGGGGGGTATATATAGCCTCCACACAAAATCTAACCGTTACACACAATTTACCAAACTCGGTGGGACCGATTCAACAGACTCGGTCAGACCGATATAGTAAACCTAGTGACCGTTAGTGATTTTCGGTGGGACTGACATGCAACTCGGTGAGACCGATTCGGTTAGGGTTGGGGCATAACGTAATCTCGGTAAGACCGATTACACAAACTCGGTAAGACCGATTTTGGTAATAAGCTTTCCAGAGAGTTGGTCAGGTAAATTCAGTGGGACCGATTTGCTCTTTTCAGTGAGACCGAAATGTTACAAAAGGGAAACAGAGAGTTTACATTGCAATCTCGGTGGGACCGATCGCTCACTTCGGTTAGACCGAAACGTTACGTAGGGAAACAGAGAGATTACAATCCCATCTCGGTGAGACCGAGATCCCTATTGGTAGGACCGATTTGCTTAGGGTTTGTGGCAGTGGCTATGACTTTTGGAATCGGTGGCGCCGGATTGGAAGAATCGGTGTGACCGATTTTGGCTTTGGGTTTAGGTCATTTGTGGATGTGGGAAAGTAGCTGAGGGTTTTGGAGTATATCACAAAGCACATGAAGCAAGAGGCTCATTAAGCAACACCTCATCCCTCCTTGATAGTATTGGCTTTTCCTATAGACTCAATGTGATCTTGGATCACTAAAATATAAAATGAAGAGTCTTGAGCCTTTGAGCTTGAGCCAATCCTTTGTCCTTAGTATTTTGAGGGATCCATTTTCATCATCCATGCCATGGCATTCATTGAGCTTTCCTGAAATAATAGTCTTGGAATAGCATTAGCTCAATGAGCTATATGTTGTTATGAATTACCAAAACCACCTTGGGATAGTTGCACTTTCGTCGTGTCTTGAAAAGAACATACACGATGATCGACTCATACCCAGGTGAGGGAGTCCTGGATAAGGGGGTATCCGGACAGCCGGACTATATACATCGTCCGGACTATAGAAGCATCAAGATACAAGACTCAAGGCTTCGGCTCGTGTCTGGATGGGACTCTCCTTTGCGTGGAAGACAAGCTTGGTGATCCAGATATTATGTTTCCTTCCTTGTAACCGACTCCATGTAAGCCCTAGCTCTCCGGTGTCTATATAAACCGGAGAGCATGGTCCTTAGAAGGCCGATCACAATTACAATCATACCATCATAGGCTAGCTCTTAGGGTTTAGCCTCTACGGTCTCGTGGTAGATCTACTCTTGTATTCCACATATCTTCAATATTAATCAAGCATGAAGTAGGGTTTTACCTCCATCGAGAGGGCCCGAACCTGGGTAAACATTGTGTCCCTTGCTTCCTGTTACCATCAGCCTAAGACACACAGATCGGGACCCCCTACCCGAGATCCGCCGGTTTTGACACCGACATTGGTGCTTTCATTGAGAGTTCCTCTGTGTCGTCACTTCGAGGTTTGATGGCGTCTTCAATTGTCAACGACACGGTCCAGGGTGAGACTCTTCTCCTCGGACAGATCTTTGTGTTCGACTGCTTCGCACTGCAGGCCAATTCGCTTGGCCAGTTGAAGCAGATCGACAGCTTCGCCCCTGGCCGCCAGATCCGGTTCGGAAACTTGAACTACACGGCAGATGTCCGCGGAGATTTGATCTTCGACGGATTCGAGCCTGCGCCAGGAGCGCCAGACAGCCACGAGGAGCACGGCCTAGACCTGCTATCGGACAGTGCCCGGGACATTCTCCCCGAGGCAGCCCCGGATCTAAATCTAGGGCAGGTTGCGTTGCCTACGGACGGAGGGCTGGACCCCGCCCCGCAGGCCGCACACTTATCAGCGATGGAGCCGAACACGGGTCTCACCTCTGTGGAGGCCTATAACCTTGGGCCCCCGGACTCATATCCAGTTGTTGGTCCTGGTCCGCTCACTCTTGAGCCAGCCAAGCCAGGCCGGGCTCCAGTAATGGAGTTTACTGCTACGGACATCTTTCAGCACTCGCCCTTTGGTGACATACTAAACTCATTGAAGTCTCTCTCTTTGTCAGGAGGCTCTGGGCCGAACTATGTCCAGCCCAAGTGGGAATCAGGCGACGAAGGAACTCGGCGTCCACCCACCACCCACTTCATTGCCACGATCGAAGAATTAACCGACGTGCTTGACTCCAAAGACATCGACGGTATGGACGATGATGCAGGAGAGGCTCCAGAATCCTTGGAGCGCGGGACTAGTACCTTGTCATACGACATATACATGGTAGATACGCCCAATAAGGACAACAGTCCGGACGATAAAACACCTGGGCAAAAGCCAAAGAGGCGGCGCAGACGCCGCTCAAAGTCCAGCAATGGAAAAAATAGCGACAAGAGCACAAGAAGGGTTGATATACCCGCCAACTCTGAAAGCAATAATGACCACATGGACCCAACAATGAGCAGGACGAGCCAGGTCACGCCAAATCAAGTTCGGAGCAAATAAAAGATCACAATGATCCGAAGGGACGAGCTCAGGATGCCGCCCCAGAACAGGAAGATAGTCCGGATGACAATGCATTCATCATCCCGGACAAACAAGTGGAATGAGACAACCTCCACAGAAAGCTTATGGCCACCACAAGAAGTCTAGAAAAGCAGAAGCAACGGCTCAAGGCCGCACAGGAAAAGCTAAGTCGCAGATGGAATAGGGTGCTAGACACTGAAGAAAGATATGACGATGACCACCATACGAAAAGCTATCCGAAGCGCAAGCTACTGCCAGAATTCAACGACACGGCCGTTCCACCAAAAGAAAATTCGACCAAGAAACCAAACGTACCGCCTCACAACCATAACAGAGCGGCCGCAGACACTGCGCACGATCCATGCGAGCATCCGGATAAAAAGACCGGTGCAGCCAGGTCCATATATGGATCTAGAAGACACACCCCAGCGCAGGACTATGGTCACCCAAACGCTCATAAAAGCCAGATACCAGTTCAGAATCAACCCCGGACACAACAACAGCCGACTACATGCCACAATGCGTCCAGATATAGAGGGGCTGCTCACCCCCTGTGCTTTACCGAAGAAGTACTGGACCATGAATTCCCACAAGGCTTTAAACCTGTGAACATAGAAGCATACGACGGCACGACAGACCCAGGGGTCTGGATCGAGGATTTTATCCTGCATATTCAAATACCTTCCCCTCAAGTTGAAGGGACTAGCTCGACACTAGTTGAAAAGCCTCCCCGAAAACTCAATTGGGAGTTGGGAGGAACTCGAAGACACTTTCAGGGCCAATTTTCAAGGGACTTATGTCCGGCCTCCGGATGCAGAAGATCTAAGTCACATAATCCAACAGCTCGGAGAGTCCGCCCGCAAGCTTTGGAACAGATTCCTCACTAAGAAGAATCAAATTGTCGACTGTCCAGAGCTGGAGCCTTAGCGGCTTTCAAACACAGCATCCGTGACGAATGGCTCGCCCGACACCTCGGCCAAGAAAAGCCAAGGACAATGGCAGCCTTAACAAGCCTTATGACCCGCTTTTGCGCAGGTGAGGATAGCTGGTTGGCCCGTAAAGGCACCAGCGACCCCAGCACATCCGAACTAAGGGATGGCAACGGGAAGCCACGGCGTAATAAAAACAAATGCCAAAACAAGGAAGAGAGCCCGGACAGCACGACGATCAATGCCGGATTCAGGGGCTCTCGACCTGATCAGCAAAAGAAGCCATTCAAAGGCAGTAAAGATGGACCGTCCGGTCTGAACAGAGTCCTGGACAGACTATGCCAAATTCATGGCACCCCGGAGAAACCTGCGAACCACACCCATAGAGAGTGCTGGGTCTTCAAGTAGGCCGGCAAATTAAATGCCGAACACAAGGGGAGGGGCACACCAAGCAAAGACGAGGATGAACCTCACCAGCCGAACACTGGGGTACAGAAAAAATTCCTGCCAGAGGTTAAAACAGTAAACATGATCCATACAACTCACACATCCACTAGAGGGCATGAACGCGCGCCCATAGAAGCGCACGATGTAGAGCCCGTCGTACCCACGTCTCACTACTGGAAGTCTCGTTCGATCTCTTTCGATTACATGGACGGCCGAACTACAATTCGGTGAGAAGGATCACAGGCCTTGGTGCTTGACCCAATAATCGACGAATACCATCTCACCCGTGTCCTCATGGACGGCGGCAGTGGTCTCAATTTAATATACGAGGACACTGTCCGCAGAATGGGGATAGACCCATCCAGAATTAAACAAAGCAACACCACCTTTGAAGGGGTGATACCACGCGTTGCAGCCTGCGCCAGGGGCTCCGTCGTGCTGGAAGTAACATTCGGCTCCCCAGGCAACTCCAGAAGCGAAGAGCTGCTCTTCACTGTCACACCCTTTCAAAGCAGCTATCACGCATTGCTAGGAAGAACGGCCTTCGCCCGCTTCAACGCATTGCCGCACTATGGCCACTTTACACTCAAGATGCCCGGTCCCCGTGGTGTCATCACCGTTAGCGGAATCATAAAGCGCCCCTCACGCGCAGAGGAATACGCGACGGCCCTGGCGGCCGGACTATAAGCGGCCTCCAGTTTAGAAAACATGATTGGTCATTACGACCACAGACACGGTTAGACGAGTCCGGTAGCCTGGATAAATTCAAAAAGGGCACTGTATATGTAATCCCATAAGGGAAACTAGGGGATGTCTATATTTAATACAGCCCCACGCTTGGCTCGACCTTATTGGCAGGCCAACAACTTACACTCTTATTATTGATCGCATACTTACATTGCACCCTCCTACGAGTTTTTCTTTTTTACAGACAGCATTCGCGCGACACCCTTCCAGGATACGGCACACCGGAGACAAAGGCGCAGACATGCAGCAGGGCCCCGTGCAACAGGTTTCTTTTTATATTAAGCCCCTGTGTAAACCTTTTCTACTGCCTCTTGTTGTTTAACCATCCCATGGGTTCTATACCCACAGAGGATACTGCTGTTTTTGGCATTTGGCCACGGCAGACTAAATTGCACGTACCTAGAAATAAAGGGCTTAAAATAGGCTCTTGTCAGCCTATCTTCTTTTACAAAAGACCGAATACCCTCGGGAGTGTTCGGCGTCACGAGTTTGGCCGTATATGCATCAACTCTGAATCATGTCTTTGGTCAAAATGTTGGGTTTGCCTGGCTCCTGGGTTTGCCGCCTTACGTTCCGCTATCATCCGGCTAAGGCAGGCCAAAGGAGAACTACTGCAATTGTGCCCTGGTTATTCCGGATGAGCGCCTCAGTAGAGAAAGCCGAAAACTGACCGTCATGATACAACGAGAGACTGTTCAACCACTCGAAGACTCACCGGAATCCCTAAAGGTTCCTCCGCCTTAACGAAGGGCCGTTTCCCGGCCATGTACACACGCGCCCATATTCGGATGCACGTGGAGGTACCAGGGGCTACATAGTAGCCCCACCATTAGACTCCCATGGCTAAGCGAAAGTGTTACAGATATATAGTCCGGTTGCCTAGTTCGGCGTGCGATCACCTCCTTAATGGACCAAAACGTTGGATCAAGTGTGATTATGCATATTTTTTCGCCAACACCCCCGCATTGTCCGCGAGGGGGCTGAAGCCAACGACTGCTATCTTTCAGACTACTTATACATATAAGAATAGCCGCAAAGGGAGGACAATCATACTTCCGGGCAAAAGTATAAACACAGCCTCATAATTAAACTAAACATTGTTTTCTACAATGATTCGACTTATCACTCAAATAAAACACTATTCGAGCACTGCGCCTCTATCAGGCGGGCACCTTCTGTGACTTGCGCCAAGTAGTGCTCGGCCGGATGTTGGCCTCCCGCCGAATCCTGGCTCGCTATTACAGTGGCCTCCATATCCATCCAGTAGGCTTTAACGCGGGCTAGAGCCATCCGCGCACCTTCTATGCATGCCGACCTTCTCAGGGCATCAATCCGGGACACCGCTCCAAGGAATTGTTGCACTAAACCAAAGTAGCTATCCGGCTTAGGCCCCTTCAGCCAAAGATGGTCTATTACAGACCGCATTGCAAGTCCGGACAACCTGTGGAGCTCCGCCATAGCAGCCACCTTCTCATTTAGTGGCAGCGGGCGAGTGGGAGCATTAAACTGCGACCAGAAAAGCTTCTCCACTTCTTCATTGCCTTGACCCTTGAAGAACTTGATAGCGTCAGCTATACTATTCGCCAAGTCCGCATATGCGTCCGCAGGACTCATGCGACCCGCCAGGGGAGCATACTTCGGATCCAAGAACTTCATCCGCAGTAAGTACGAGCCCCCAGCCATGATTTTGTCATCTTGTTGGAGCTCCTCCCGCATACTCCGGATCTCGGTCCGCATCTCCTTGGCGGCATTACGTGCCTTGTCCAGCTCGGCCGAACTAGCCTTATTCTCCTTTTCAAGGAGTGCATACCGGTCGGCGGCATTTTTTTAACTCTTCAGCCATTTTGGCTATCTTTTCCTTGCTTCGGCGACGAGCAGCCTGTTTGACTCTCAACTCTCCGGCCGCCTTTAGGGCAGCCGCATTGCTAGCCCGAGCTTTTTCCTTGGCTTGAGCAAGTTCCGCCCTCAGGGCCTCCACGGCAGCAGCACCATCTGCAGTGCACACATATTGCATTAATATTATGCCGCTTTGGCATTTTCCTACACATTATAATAAAAATCAAGCACATACCCTGGGACTCCTCAAGCCATTTATTCACTAGCGTGATATCGGCATCGATGGATCCAATTTGCCTCCTCAGTTCGGCAACTTCAACAGACGGGTCGGCTGCCGGATCCTTGCATACCTGCGCACAGGTACGGCGCAACCATCAGTATATGATCCCCCGTTTGCTGCCTATGGCGAGCAGCTAGAGTCTCAGGGGCTACTATCTATAGGGAGCACACCTAGCGCGTGCCTCATAACCAAAAAATTGTGCATTTTTTACATACCTCAAAGCCTTTGAGCAGGCTTGTAAATGCCTCATTCAAACCGCTGGTAGCGGATGAAATCCTCATGAGCACCATGCTCATTAAAGAGCGGTGCTCCTTCGAGAGCGCGGCTTGCTCCAGACAGCCCGCCAGTACGTCCGGCCGGACACTGAACTGCGCCGGACCCTTCCCATCACCCCCCGTAGGAGCCAAACGCTCCGGGCTTAGTGTAACACCACGGATCCGATGCGCCAGGTGTCTGTCAGTTATTCACCGTCGTTGCCATGTCATTTGCTTGCGTGTTGCATTTTATCATGTCATCATGTGCATCTCATTTTGCATACGTGTTCGTCTCATGCATCCGAGCCTTTTCCCCGTTGTCCGTTTTGCAATCCGGCGCTCCTATGCCCTCCGGCGTCCCCCCTTTTGTCTCTCGTTGTGAGCGGGTGTTAAACTTTCTCGGAATGGCCCGAGGCTTGCCAAGTGGCCTTGGTATAGCACCGGTAGACCGCTTGTCAAGTTTCGTGCCATTTGGAGCTCGTTTGATACTCCAACGGCTAACCGCGTAGCCCGAAACCCCCCTTTCACTTTGCAGCCAACACCCTGCCAAACTGGCCCAAAACCCATCCAACTCCCCTCCATGCTCTCGGTCGTTCGATCACGATCGTGTGGGCGAAAACCGTGCTCCATTTGGACTCTCCTAGCTCCCTCTACCTATAAATTAGTCCCCTCCCCCGAATTCGCGGTCTAATCCCCCCGAAACCCTAAAAAAATTCCTCCCCGCGCCGCCGGACGCGTCCGCCCCTGGCCGGACACGTCCGCCGCTGCGCCCGCAGCCAACCATCGCGTGCCACGTGGGCGCCGCCGCCG
>NC_057807.1:547158176-547209138 GCF_018294505.1 Triticum aestivum
TGGCCGCCCTCCACCGCCGCCGCGCCGGATCCGGCCGGATCTGGCCGGGCCAGCTCCTCTCCGCCTCGCCAGCCGCCTCCCCATCCTCTGCTCCGGCGAGCTCCGGCCATCCTCGTGGATCGCGCTAGATCCAGATCTGGAACTGCCTGAGGTTGACCCCGAAAATCCCTAAGTCCCAGATTTTGACATTATCACGCCAAGTTCATCATGCCGTATCTCTGCATCCATAGCTCCGTTTTGTGCGTGTAATATGTCAAATTGTTCGTCTCAACGAGTAAATCATTTCATTCCATTGCATCATATTCATTTGACGTCATCTTGATGCCTGAATCATCGTTGCAAGAGTGCTTCATGATGTTTTCTGCTGTCTGTTAACAGAACGAGCTCTTTTGTCTTTTTTGCCATGATTGATGTGTGCATCCTATGAGGTTGATGTCTACATGTGTTTTGATCTATGCTATGTCTTCTTTACATAGGTGCTTACCATGTATTTTTGTGATCAATGTGGTGACTAGCACAAGCATGCAAACTAGGCATCGTGATGTTGCTGATTTTAGTCCCTGTTCTGCTGTTATTTTGATGCCATGTAAGCATGATGCTACAAAGAGATCCATGCATATTTTGAGATACTTCAGTAAGGATGTTTTGAACGTATGGTTATTGTCTATCCATTCATGCCCCTGTTTGCAATTATGGAGTAATCTAGCATGTCATTTTCGTGCTCTACTTTTGCTTCAAAATGTTTCCTGGCAGATTGTTTACATGTTATTCAATTTTGCCAAGGTTGTTGTAGTTGATCCTTGCATGCTATGAACTTGTTCTTGCCTTGGTTTGTTACATAAACATGTCTTCTTGCTGATGCTATGCTTATCTTGTCATGCAATGTCTTGTGGTGAGTGAAATGAGCTTGTTAAGTAGTGTACTCGCTGTTGCTGTTTTGCTAGGCTGAATCTGTTATTTCGTGATGCTATATAAACATGTTGCTACTAATAATTCTATGCATAATCTGGAGATGTTCACTAAGAGTGTTTTGTTCTACATGTCATACTCTATCCATCCATGCCCCTGTTTGCAATTATAGCTTGATGTAGCTTGTTCATATCTTGCTCCAAATTTGCTTGATAATGTTGCTATCAGCCTGTTAACATTAAGTTCAGTTGTTATCATGATTGTTGTTAGTGATCCATGCACCCTATGACCTTGCTCTTCCCATGCTTAACTTCACAAACATGCCTTCTTACTGTTGGTTGCCTTGCCATGCCATGTATTACTCTGTAGTGAGTTGCACAACCTCATCTACATGCCTTCATAATTCTGTTCCTGCCATGTTTGAATCTGTAATATAACTTGCCATGTTTACATGGGTGCCATCATATTTTCCGATCCTTTTTGGCTCATGGTCAGTAAGGGACTCTTGTTCTATGAAATTAGTAGATTCATGATATGCCTTTGTTTGCCATGATATGTTCCTGTAACATGTTATTTGATAGCTCTAAACATTGCAACCTGATGTTATTTTCTCCAAAGTTTGAATTGTTATTACTTGCAATCTTACCATGTGTGTTTGAGCATGTTCTAGTAGTTTCTGGAGATAGCTCAGTGTTCATGTTTTGTTGTGCTTTACCTGTACATCATGCCCATGCCTTTTGTTTTCTTGTTGAGGTCCTGTAGCATATTGTTTTGATGCTTGCAATATGCCTAGTTGCTGTTTTGGACAGCTTGTCCTTTAAACTTGTTTCATGTGTGTGTTGAACCGTTGTTCCGTTTTGAGTGTGCTCTATATGAAACTTGCTTGATTTTGCATGTAGCTTCATATTATCATGTTGCATCCTTGTTTTGGTGTGTTTGCTTGATGTTTGGGTGCATTTTGCATCAATGCCATGTTTAACTTGTTTTTGCTCATATCTTCTAGGCCGTAGCTCCGAACTAAATGAACTTTATATGTAACTTGACTAGAATCTCATGTAGATCATCTTGGTGCATCTTAACTTGCTGTTTAACAACTTGAACATAAGGTTTGTTCAGATCTGGACCAATTTCTAAATATGCATATGAGGACTTACCGGAATTGTTATATGTTGTTCCCGGCCTCATTTAAACTTGCCTTGATGTGTTGTTCTTGTTTGCATCATCTCTTGCCATGAGTAGCTTCATGTAGCTTTGTCATGCATCATGCTTGTTGTGCATCATGTCTTGTTCATGTGTGGTGTGTTTACCTTGTTGTGTGCTTCTTTTCGATAGTTCCTATTTCGTTGCGATCGTGAGGATTCGTTCGTCTACGCTTGGTTCGTCTTCGTGGCTTCATCTTCTTCATGGACTTGTTCTTCTTCCTAGCGGGATTTCAGGCAAGATGACCGCTACCCTGGATCTCAATACTATCATTGCTATGCTAGTTGTTTCGTTCTATCGCTATGCTGCGTTTCCTATCACCTGTTCTTCAAGCCTCCCATATTGCCATGAACCTCTAACCTTTGACACCTTTCCTATGCAAACCGTTGTTTGGCTACATTACCGCTTTTTCTCAGCCCCTCTTATAGCGTTGCTAGTTGCAGGTGAAGTTGAAGATTTCTCCTTGGTGGATAGGATTTTGGTTGGGATATCACAATATCTCTTATATTATTAATGCATCTATATACTTGGTAAAGGGTGGAAGACTCGGCCTTTTGCCTGGTGTTTTGTTCCACTCTTGCTGCCCTAGTTTCCGTCATACCGGTGTTATGTTCCCGAATTTTGCGTTCCTTACGCGATCGGGTGATTTATGGGACCCCCTTGACAGTTCGCTTTGAATAAAACTCCTCCAGCAAGGCCCAACCTTGGTTTTACCATTTGCCTCACCTAGCCCTTTTTCCCTTGGGAGTCGCGCTCTCGAGGGTCATCTTTATTTTACCCCCCCGGGCTAGTGCTTGTCTAAGTGTTGGTCCAAACTGAGCGATGTCTGGCGCCCCCTGCGCAACCAGGGTCTATGCCAACCCGACGTCTTGCTCATCCGGTGTGCCCTGAGAACGAGATATGTGCAGCTCCTATCGGGATTTGTCGGCACAGCGGGAGGCTTTGCTGGTCTTGTTTTACCATTGTTGAAATGTCTTGTAAACCGGGATTCCGAGTCTGATCGGGTCTTCCTGGGAGAAGGTATATCCTTCGTTGATCGCGAGAGCTTATCATGGGCTAAGTTGGGACACCCCTGCAGGGTATAATCTTTCGAAAGCCGTGCCTGCGGTTATAGGCAGATGGGAATTTGTTAATGTCCGGTTGTAGATAACTTGACACCAGATCCGAATTAAAACGCATCAACCGCGTGTGTAGCCATGATGGTCTCTTCTCGGTGGAGTCCGAGAAGTGAATACGGTCTTTGGGTTATGTCTGACATAAGTAGGAGTTCAGGATCACTTCTTGATCATTGTTAGCTTCACGACCGTTCCTTTTTGCTCTCTCCTCGCTCTTATTTGCGTATGTTAGCCACCATATATGCTTAGTCGCTGCTGTAGCCCACTTTATTCCTTCCTTTCCCTTTAAGCTTTGCTAGTCTTGATACCCATGGTAATGGGATTGCTGAGTCCTCGTGGCTCACAGATTACTACAACAACAGTTGCAGGTGCAGGTTATGCGATGATCATGACGCGAGAGCGATGCTTGCTTGTCTTGGAGTTCTTCTTCTGCTTCTTCTTCGATCAGGGGATAGGTTCCAGGTCGGCAGCCTGGGCTAGCAGGGTGGATGTCGTTTGAGTTTCTGTTTGTGTTTCATCCGTAGTCGGATGATGTTCTTATGTATTGTGATGTTGTATTTGTGTGGCATTGTATGCCTTTTGTATGTATCCCCATCTATTATGTAATGTTGATGTAATGATATCCACCTTGCAAAAGCGTTTCAATATGCGGGTCTATCCTTGGTGGGACCTTCGAGTTCCTTTTGGATAGGGTCACATATTGGGCGTGACACTTAGGGCGGCTGACGTGTTCGCCTCTTGCTTCGGCAGATCCGGACTCCTCCATGACGACACCTCCGTGTCGCCCGCTTCATGAGGCGGAGAGCTGGGTGGAGTCTTGCTCTCCATCATCTCCGGACGAAGGTCCCCCGAAGACGAACTCTGGTGAGAAGAGCTGCTCGCCGAACTACAAAAGACGAAGTCCTGGTTATGGATCTCGGAGTAACACTACACCTTAGAATTGATGAATAACTTACGGCTCGGTGGAGGGCTGGCCCGTTGGTGGGCATGATGTGGTGTGGGCGCCCGTCGCGGCAGAGCCCCTTGGTGATGTTTTCTTCCCTTGCTTGGGCGTCTCCGCCTCCAAATCTTCGGAGGCGGCCCTCTTCTTCCCGCGTGGGAAGGAGGCTTCGACCTCCCCTTCCCGACTATCCTCCATAGGAGGGTTAGCAATTTCCCCGGTCTGGATGCGCAGCGCATGAAGTTTAGCTTCACTGCCCTTTCCTTCGCCTTTCCCTGAAGGGATTTTGCTGAGCGCCCGGTCCAGCATCTTTGCAATGGTTGGACCAGGCGGGCCTTCAGGAAGTGGCACCGGACACCTGATTCTCTTCGCCTTGTCAAGCCATTCCTGGCCGCAGAGGGAGTGTTAGAATAATAATCATGATAAATATAAATGAAGTATCCGGCTCTAAGGTTGCTTACTTGGGCATCTAGGCGATTGCAGCTTAGGCCCGCATCCTCGATGGTGTCCGAACACTTTGCTTGTGGTCTGAAGAATAATTTACACATTCCTTCGAGCGTCAAGCCGAAGAAGTTCTTAATAGTCCGCGGACCTTCCGGATTAAACTCCCACATACGGAGAGGCCGACGCTTGCACGGCAATATCTGCCGGACTAGCATTACTTGAATTATGCTGACAAGATTTATGTCCCTCCTAATAAGCTCTCGGATGCGATTCTGCAATTCTGGTACATCACCAGCAGGCCCGTAACTCCGTCCCACATCGGTCCAAGACGCCAACTATGATGGAGGGCCTGAGCAGAACTCGGGGGCAGCTACCCACTTTGTGCCTCTGGGAGCGGTGACATAGAACCATCTCCGTTGCCATACGTTGGACACTTCCGAAAAAGAACCCTCTAGCCATGGGGCATCGGCGTTTCTGCTTATTATGGCGCCTCCGCACTCCGCATGTCGCCCCTCGATCATCTTCGGCTTCACAGTGAAGGTCTTTAGCCATAAGCCGAAGTGTGGGTTGACGTGGAGAAAACCCTCACACACGATAATGAAAGACGAGATATGGAGGATGGCGTCTGGAGCCAGATCATGGAAATACAAGCCATAGTAGAACATAAGCCCCCTCACAAAGGGGTCGAGGGTGAGGCCTAGGCCTCGGAGGAAGTGAGAAATAAACACGACACTCTCATTGGGCTCCTGCGTGGGGATGACTTGCCCCGGAGCAGGAAGCCTGTGCTGGATATCGGCAGTCAGGTATCCGACCTCCCTAAGCTTCGCAATATCCTCCTCCTGAATCGAGGAGGCCACCCACCGGCCTGCTGCGTCGGATTCGGACATACTGGAGGATCTAGGGTGTTGGAGCTTAGGCTTTGGGCGATGGAGCTCGAGGTATGAGAAGGAGAAGGAGAAGTGGAGACGAGGCGTAGGCCTCGACCCCTTTATAAAAGGGATGAATACCGAGAGTCCTCAGCGTGACTGCTTGAGACTTATCTAAAAAGAAACACGAAATTATACCAACAATCGCCGTGGGGTCGCATATGCCCATATTGATGAAAGATCCCGTATTAAGAGGGACACGATCTCTGCTTTGGCAGGACGTGCCGATAAAACCGCCTCGCAACGCGAGTCAAGGTGGAGCAGGAAACGCTGGTTCGTGTTGAACCAGGTCACGATGCAAGGGCACGACGTACGAAGACTGCCAGCAGAACGGATTTATGCTAAGGGTGTGTGAAGATCATCTTGCAGATCTAGACATAACCTACGTGTTCGATAATCACCTTGGAGTATTCGGAGGAGGAACCCGCCTTGCAATGCCGAAGACAAGACTGTGCACCGGACTCATCGTCATTGAAGCCTGGTTCAGGGGCTACTGAGGGAGTCCTGGATAAGGGGGTATCCGGATAGCCGAACTATATACATCATCCGGACTATAGAAGCGTCAAGATACAAGACTCAAGGCTTTGGCTCGTGTCCGGATGGGACTCTCCTTTGCGTGGAAGACAAGCTTGGTGATCCGGATATTATGTTTCCTTCCTTGTAACCGACTCCATGTAAACCCTAGCTCTCCGGTGTCTATATAAACCGGAGAGCATGGTCCTTGGAAGGCCGATCACAATTACAATCATACCATCATAGGCTAGCTCTTAGGGTTTAGCCTCTACGATCTCGTGGTAGATCTACTCTTGTATTCCACATATCTTAAATATTAATCAAGCATGAAGTAGGGTTTTACCTCCATCGAGAGGGCCCGAACCTGGGTAAACATTGTGTCCCTTGCTTCATGTTACCATCAGCCTAAGACGCATTGATCAGGACCCCCTACCCGAGATCCGCCGGTTTTGACACCGACACCAGGCATGGCATATATATAGCTCGTATCGCTTCTTGAAACGGGGCCAAAACTGTGTCGAACAGTGGTCCAATCCGATTTGGGCAGTGAACAGTGAACCAATCCAATTTTTGGGACACTCGTGTTGTCATCATCGTGTCTATTTTCCTTCGTTGGCTAGCATGCACCCAGCTTCTTGTCTAAGTTTAACCTTAGAATTTACCAGCACTTTTTGGAAAAATATAGCATAGTGAATTTGAGTAATTCTTACCTTGTCTAATTTTTCTCACATTTTTTCCCGTGAACTTGTTACATTGTTTACTCCATTTAATAGTTTCCCCACTTCGTTTTCCCAAATGATAAGTGCCGCACACCAGGAATTTCAAATTTCAGCTCTAACACCCCCTTTGCCGTTGGATTCTCGCACCTATCTCCGCGCACCAAAATCAGCCACGCCAGTGCTAAAATTCGTTCGGGCTAAATGAAAAGCATCATGAACGCCTCCCACTCACCTCATGACCCCACCTGTCTCCTCGTGTTCCCATTTCCATCCCATGAACTCCACTCACCCATCACTGGACGGTGAGGCGAGTGGAAGCCCATGATCCCTAGCAGGTCGCCGCTGTGGGAACCAAGAATGCCCGACGCCCACCTCCTTCGCCGGGCGCCGTCCCCTCTGATGACCAACATGTATAGAAGATTGCAACAATCTTCGCGGGTAGTATTTCACCCAATTTATTGATTCGATACAAGAAAAGCCAAAGAATATTTATAAACCTTCGCAGTTGAGTTATTTCCTTGCAGGAAAATATTAGTTGCATGGTGATGTGATAGTTATGATTACAGTAGCAATAGTACCAGTAACAGTAACAATATCAATTTTGTAACAAGTGTGACAGCAGCAACAACCGTCGTAACTTGACAAAGACAATATAAGCAAAGTGTAGGCATTGGATTAGCGATGGACATTTGGATATTCGAATGACATTTGTCTTGTAATAGTCACAACCTAGAGCGATACACAACAGCTCCAATTCATCAATCATATGTAGACATATATTCGGTATATAGTCATGCATGCTTATAATAAGGACTTGCATGGCATCTTTTGTCCTACCATCCCGTTGCAGCAGGTTCCTAATGGAAATCCAAGGGTAATTAAGGCGCTCCTTTTTATAGAGAACTAGAACAAAACATTAACACATAGTGAATACATGAACTCTTGGAATTACAGTCAACCCCGGAGACTATCCCAATTATTTTCACCTTGGGGTCTACGGTTCAGAATACTAATAAGTGCATACAACTAGCAAATAGGATCAAGAACTCAAATATATTCATTAAAACATAATAGGTTCGGATCTGAAATCATGGCAGTTGGGCCTAATGACAAGCATTAAGCATAGGAAAGTCATAGCAATATCAATATTGGAACATAGTGGATACTAGGGATCAAACCCTAACAAATTCACTCGATTACATGCCAAATCTCATCCACCTCAATCACCGTCCAGCAAGTCCACAAAGGAATTATCCACTCCCGGTGGTGAGCATCATGGAATTGTTCATGAAGAAGGGTTGATGATGATATCAGCGAGGAATTCCCCTCTCCGAAGCCCCGAACGGACTCCAGATCAGACCTCTCGACGAAGAACAGGAGGTAGCGGCGGCTCTGTATGGCAAAACATGATGATTCATTCTCTCTGGTTTTTGGGGGAAAGACAGTACTTATGGACTTGGAGAGGTAGGGCAAACGAAGCTCTGTGGGCCACACAAGTGCACCAGGCGCGCCCCAAGGGGCGCCCCTAAGCTTGTGGCCCACAAGTGGCTCCCCTCTGATAACCTCTTCCGCCAGTATTTTTTGTTAATTCCCAAATTATTCTCTGTAAAAATTTTGATTCCAAAAACTTTTTATTTCTGCACAAAAATATCACCAAAGTAGTTCCGCTGAAAATAGCGTCCGTCCGGGTTAGTTTCATTCAAATCATGCAAATTAGTGTCCAATACAAGAGCAAAAGTGTTTGGATAAGTAGATACATTGGAGACATATCATCCTCCGACATCCACCGAGATTTTGCAGCAGGTGACTCAGCCGCATCTTCCTGCCGACAACAGACGCCCTCCCGGAAGCCACCCTCCTTATCCGCGGCGGCCCCACGATGTGCGCCCCTAGCCGAAGATTCTGGCGATGGTGGCTGGGCCTGAGAACCAAGGAGCAGGCAACGCAGACATGGAGCACCACGTCAGGTGGATCAGAACCAACTACGAGTGGTGATGGGCGGGGGCAGCGGCGATGGTGAACATCAAGTTGATTAGACCGACAGTGAGGGGTCTGGCTTCCTCCGGGGACCCCGCTTGCCTATCAACACCACCTCTCCATGAGGGTCGCGCCAGTGAGGGTTTCATTCTCACACGCAGCTGCCTCATGGCGCATGAAGCCTCCCCCATGGCGCCATCCTCTTCTATTGGATGTTGCTGCTGCAGCGTTGTCGGCATGGCCGACGCCACCATGGAGATTGTCCGCTCTCTACCCAACTGCAACCTGCTTGCCCGCTTGCCACCTTCGAAACACAGGTCCTCCCCTCCTTCCCCATGCGTTTTGGTTTCCCGTTGTTTACCATTTCCTAGACATTTTTGGTACCTGCCCCTATGTGGAAATGGTTGTTGCCAAAATTTAATAGCGAAAATGTCTAATTGTAGGCATTATCTTTTCATATGTATGTATATTCACAAAAAGTTTGAAGCTGAAATGGTGTAAAAAATGGCTATATTCTACACATTTGGCATCTCTAAATGCATGGAACTAAAAGCATATGCTTGCCATTAAGTGTTGCCATGGCCACTAGTTTAGATGCCAATTATTGCTGTTTTTTTCTCTCTTGGGCACTTCATATTGTGTGTAGTTACTTTTTGTAGCATCTTTATAGATGGAATTTTTTCATTTGAACGACTCTATGTCATAATTTCTTCAATGAGGTGTTCCTCATGTATGTTCCAAACTCACTGTAATTCTAGTTAATTTTTATTAGTAAATGCATGGAAACTATAAGCATATGTTTGCCATGACAACTACTTTAGATGTCAACTCTTTTTACCGTGTTTATTGCTCCTAGGAACTTGTTAGTTTTGTAGCATCTTAGAGGTGCCATTTTCATTTGAGAAACATTGTGTCATCATTTCATCAATGAGGTGATCGTCGTGTATGTGCCAAATTTATTTATTCCTTTTTTCTTAATAAACGTGAAATTTTAGATGATCTACATTTTCATGATCTATGTAATGGACATGGCCACTCTGTATGTGCATAGGTGACCTTTTTTATTTTCAAAATCATGGCAATTTGTGGGCAGATGAATCTTGTTTTCATCCCATATGCATGTGTCCCCATTAGTTTAGTTTAATGTTTTGACATGAACACTTAGATATGTTTTTTTGCCAAGACAACTATTATTCTGCTATGTTGAAAAGAATTATGCCTTTTAAACGGCAATTTATCTTGCCTAATCTTTGTTTGTAACTGAATGCTTAATATAGATTAGATCATGTCGGCACGTTCAGTTACGATAGCAGTGTGGCATGGAAATTTTTTAGAGTAGTTGCCACAGCTAAATTCTGGAGTAGTTGCCATGGTAGAATTCTATGAGTAGTTGTCATTGATGGAATTGGCTATGAGTAGCTGCCATGGAAAAATTCTAGAGTAGTTGCCATGGCATAATTCTGGAGTAGTTTCCATGAAAAAATTGCTATGATTTTTCCTATGATTTTTATATACCATGGAAATTTGTTTATCAAAATTTCCCATGATAGCTTTTCTTCTACAAATTTTGTCTGCATGCCAAAGTGTTATTCCTTCTTTCGTAGATCACCTTTGTCTTTTTGTCAACGCACTATGCTGTCTAATTATTTTTGCCTTCTATCATATGTATATTTTGCCATGGCAAATGATGAATACTTCGTACCATTTTTATCCTACATTTCTCATGAATTACACATCATTTAGTTTCATATAGAATGAGCAATCACCATGAATTTAGAGACTATTTTCCATGGCGAATTATTATTGTTTGACATGACAAATCTACAATCCTTCTATAGCTACCATATTTTCATTTATAAAATAGCTACCATGAGATTTTTTTATACGAATTTGCCATTTTTTCATAAACTAGGGCAAGTTGCTATTCATTTTCAGAGATATTTTTTCCATGTCAATGTTCCAAGGCAAATGTATCACCTGGACCATGGGGAAAAAATTTAACAACCCATGACAAAATCATACTCCACATACCAAGGAAATCTGTTTTCATGCACAATTGACTTGACCTATAGAGCTTCTTTTGCCATGCTTTTCACATAGCATTGCAATTTTTGTTCATTTTTTCTATTTTGATGATTTGAAAAGTTCCATCAGATGGCTATTGGCAAATTATTTTTTCAGCATGTTTTTGCCATGGCAAATTATGATGACAAACTGCCAAATTATAATGAACAATGTTGTGAGAGTTGCCATGGGTAAATTATTCTTTTATGCATAAGTTGCTTTTTACAATTTGCCATGGAAAATTATAAAATGAAAAATGACAGCAAAATTGACCTTTTATTTGCCATGGTATTTTTTCCTATATTGCCATGGAAAATTAACGTATAACGCCCTGGCAAATATCTTTAGCCTCTTCTTTTTCTCTGAAAATTTTACATTTTATTTTCCATGGCAATTTTACCTTTTTGACATGGTAAGTTTACTTATATTTCCGCGTCAATCACCTTTTAAAGGGCAAAAAATGGCAAAATTTACTTTTAATTTGCCATGGCAATTTTTCCTATATTGACTTCGCAAATTTACATAACGCCCTAACACATTTTGCAAACCACTTTTTTCCGTGAAACTTGTTCTCTTATTTTGCCATGGCAAGTATAACTTTTGACATGGAAAATTTACCTATAAACGCTTGTACTATTTTTGTTTTGTTTTACATGGCATATTAGGAATTTTTAGATTTCATATGGCATCACAAAATGAGAAATCATGGCTATTTTTTCTATGTGCTTTCCTGTGTTTTAGGTTTTTATGTAGTTTTTGACATAGATTATGATTTTCTTTTTCTTTTTTGCAAAGACAAATGTAGGTATAACTATTTTTTTCGTTTATGTAGATATGAGTTCTTTTTTTTCTTCATTTTTGGACATTCTTTTCTGTTTTTTGTGCGATTATTGACGGTTGGGAAGAAGCCCAACTAAATGGGCTACAGTCTTTTTTTGTTTGCCCAACAGAGGTGGGTCCTTCACGTTGGGAGGGCTCTTCAATCGAATGTTTTCATTCGTTAGAACCTGCCTCCTGGAGCAGATATGGGCGATCTTATTTTTAAGGACCCCACTTCCACGGCGTAGGTTGTGGATTGTTCGCATTGGTGGCTAGGTCTACAAAGTTTCCTTGTTGTTTTACCATTTTAAGGAACTTAAGCTATGTTTTTTCGAAATGAAGATTGAGACCCCTGCCTCTGCATCGATGTATGATACGTCTCCAACGTATCTATAATTTTGATTGCTCCATGCTACTTTATCTACTGTTTTGGACTATATTGGGCTTTATTTTCCACTTCTATATTATTTTTGGGACTAACCTATTAACCGGAGGCCCAGCCCACAATTGTTGTTTTTTTGCCTATTTCAGTGTTTCGAAGAAACAAAATATCAAACGGAGTCCAAACGGAATGAAACCTTCGGGAATGTGATTTTCTCACCGAACATGATCCAGGAGACTTGGACCCTGCTCCAAGGAACAACCGAGGCGGTCACGAGGGTGGGGGCGCGCCCTCCCCCCTGGGCGCGCCCCTACCTCGTGGGCCCCCTGTTGCTCCACCGACGTACTCCTTCCTCCTATATACACCTACGTACCCCCGACAGATCAAAAGGGGAGCCAAAAACCTAATTCCACCGCCGCAACTTTCTGTATCCACGAGATCCCATCTTGGGGCCTGTTCCGGAGCTCCGCCGGAGGGGGCATCCACCACGGAGGGCTTCTACATCAACACCATAGCCTCTCCGATGAAGTGTGAGTAGTTTACCTCAGACCTTCGGGTCCATAGTTAGTAGCTAGATGGATTCTTCTCTCTTTTTTGGATCTCAATACAATGTTCTCCCCCTCTCTTGCGGAGATCTATTCGATGTAATCTTCTTTTTGCGGTGTGTTTGTTGAGACCGATGAATTGTGGGTTTATGATCCAGCTTATCTATGAATAATATTTGAATCTTCTCTGAATTCTTTTATGTATGATTGAGTTATCTTTGCAAGTCTCTTCGAATTATCCATTTGGTTTGGCCAACTAGATTGGTAGTTCTTGCAATGGGAGAAGTGCTTAGCTTTGGGTTCGATCTTGCGGTGTCCTTACCCAGTGACAGAAAGGGTTGCAAGGCACGTATTGTATTGTTGCCATCGAGGATAACAAGATGGGGTTTTTATCATATTGCATGAAGTTATCCCTCTACATCATGTCATCTTGCTTAAGGCGTTACTCTATTTTTAACTTAATACTCTAGATGCATGCTGGATAGCGGTCGATGAGTGGAGTAATAGTAGTAGATGCAGAATTGTTTCGGTTTACTTGTCTCGGACGTGATGCCTATATACATGATCATACCTAGATATACTCAAAACTATGCTCAATTCTATCAATTGCTCAACAGTAATTTGTTCACCCACCGTAGAATACTTATGCTCTTGAGAGAAGCCACTAGTGAAACCTATGCCCCCCGGGTCTATTCTCATCATATCAATCTCCATTACTTTAATACTTGCTTTGTTTTTACTTTGCCTTCTACTTTTCACTTTGCATCTCTATATCAAAAATACCAAAAATATTATTTATCATCTCTATCAGATCTCACCCTCGTAAGTGACCGTGAAGGGATTGACAACCCCTAATCGCGTTGGTTGCGAGTAGCTATCGTTTTGTGCAGGTATGAGGGACTTGTGCGTGGCCTCCTACTGGATTGATACCTTGGTTCTCAAAACTGAGGGAAATACTTACGCTACTTTAATGCATCATCCTCTCCTCTTCGGGAAAATCCAACGCAGTGCTCCAGAGGTAGCAAGAAGAATTTTTGGCGCTGTTGCCGGGGAGTTTGCGCAAAAGTCAACCATACCAAGTACCCATCACAATCCCTATCTCTCGCATTACATTATTTGCCTCTCGTTTTCCTCTCCCCCACTTCACCCTTGCCGTTTTATTCGCCCTCTCTTTCCCAATCTCCTCCTCTCTTTCCCTTTCGCCTTTTTCTTGTTTGCCTTTTTGTTTGCTCGTGTGTTGGATTGCTTGTTTGTCACGATGGCTCTACCTAGATTTGGTGATCTTCACCTTAAAAGGTTGGAGGAGATCGAAACCAATGTCAAGAAATTTATGGTTCTGCAATTTGAGCATAATAATTTCTTTAGAAATGAGCTTAAGGAACAAAAAGGTTTTATGAGCTATATGAATAAAGATCTCGATGATATGTCTAAAGAATTTGATGGTATAAGATCCCAAATTGCTCGTCTTGAAAAGTTGACCGCTGAAATTTCGGATATGCAAGCTACCTTAGTCAATAAGATGGCCGCTAAACCGAATTCCTAGAAAATCAAGATGAAGATCTAAAAGTTATTGATGTGCCCCCCATTAAATCTTTGTTTTTCAATATGAATCTTGATGAAACTGAATATGATCTTCCTTTACCTAGAAGGCGTTCTAAGAATTCGGAGTTTTTAGACCTTGATAATGAAATTGATGAAAGTGGGATTGAAAGAAATAAAAACCTAGATGTTTCTAAACCCACTATTTTGGATCTCAAGGAATTTAATTATGAAAATTGCTCTCTAATTGATTGTATTTCCTTGTTGCAATCCGTGCTAAATTCTCCTCATGCTTATAGTCAAAATAAGGCCTTTACCGAACACATTGTTGATGCCTTGATGCAATCTTATGAAGAAAAACTTGAGTTGAAAGTTTCTATCCCTAGAAAACTCTATGATGAGTGGGAACCTACTATTAAAATAAAAATTAAAAATTATGAGTTTCATGCCTTGTGTGATTTGGGTGCTAGTGTCTCCACTATTCCCAAAACTTTGTGTGATTTGCTAGATTTCCATGATTTTGAAGATTGCTCTCTAAACTTGCATCTTGCGGATTCCACTATTAAAAAGCCTACGGGAAGAATTAATGATGTTCTTATTGTTGCAAATAGGAATTATGTGCCCGTAGATTTTATCGTTCTTGATATAGATTGCAATCCTTCATGTCCTATTATTCTTGGTAGACCTTTCCTTAGAACGATTGGTGCAATTATTGATATGAAGGAAGGGAATATTAGATTCCAATTTCCCTTAAAGAAGGGCGTGGAACACTTTCCTAGAAACAAAATAAAATTACTTTATGAATCTATCATGAGAGCCACTTATGGATTGCCTACCAAAGATGGCAAAACCTAGATCTATCCTTGCTTTTATGCCTAGCTAGGGGCGTTAAACGATAGCGCTTGTTGGGAGGCAACCCAATTTTATTTTTTGTTTTTTGTTTTTGCTCCTGTTTAGGAATAAATAATCCATCTAGCCTCTGTTTGGATGTGGTTTTATGTTTTAATTAGTGTTTGTGCCAAGTAGAACCTATAGGATAACCTACGATGATAGTTGATTTGATTCTGCTGAAAAACAGAAACTTTGCACGCACGAATATAATTTTGTTAAGTCACAGGAACGAGATTTTGCGTTGATTCTTTTTGCTGATGTTCAATAGACAAATTATCCAGGACTTACTATTTTGGTAGAATTTTTTAGAGTTCCATAAGTTTGCGTTAGTTACAGATTACTACAGACTGTTCTGTTTTTGACAGATTCTGTTTTGCGTGTGTTGTTTGCTTATTTTGATGAATCTATGGCTAGTAAAATAGTTTATGATCCATAGAGAAGTTGGAATACATTAGGTTTAACATCAGTATAAATAAAGAATTAGTTCATTACAGTACCTTAAAGTAGTCTTTTGTTTTCTTTCACTAACGGAGCTCACGAGATTTCTATTGAGTTTTGTGTTGTGAAGTTTTCAAGTTTTGGGTGAACTCTTTTGATGGATTATGGAACAAGGAGTGGAAAGAGCCTAAGCTTGGGGATGCCCATGTCACCCCCAAGATAATCCAAGGACACCAAAAAGTCAAAGCTTGGGGATGGCCAGGAAGGCATCCCCTCTTTCGTCTACTTCCATTGGTAATTTACTTCGAGCTATATTTTTATTCACCACATGATATGTGTTTTGCTTGGAGCGTCTTGTATTATTTGTGTCTTTGCTTTTTAGTTTACCACAATCATCCTTGCTGTACACACCTTTTGAGAGAGCCATACACCAATTGGAAATTTGCTAGAATACTCTATGTGCTTCGCTTATATCTTTTGAGCTTGATAGTTTTGCTCATAGTGCTTCACTTATATCTTTTGAGCGTGATAATTTTTGCTCTAGTGCTTCACTTAGATCTTTTAGAGAACGATGGTGGATTTGTTTTAAAGAAACTATTGATCTCTCATGCTTCACTTAGATTATTTTGAGAGTCATTAATAGCATGGTAATTTGCTTAATGTTAATATACTTGGTATTCAAGATATGTGAAACTTTCTTTTGAGTGCGTTGAATACTAAGATAAGTTTGATGCTTGACAATTGTTTTGAGGTATGGAGGTAATAATATCAAAGTCGTGCTAGTTGAGTAGTTGTGAATTTGAGAAATGCTTGTGTTGAAGTTTGCAAGTCCCGTAGCATGCACGTATGGTTAAAGTTGTGTAACAAATTTGAAACATGAAGTGTACCTGGCTTGTGCATCCTTATGAGTGGTGGTCGGGGACGAGCGATGGTCTTTTCCTACCAATCTACCCCCTAGGAGCATGTGCGTAGTACTTGATTTTTGATGACTTATAAATTTTTGCAATAAGTATATGAGTTCTTTTGACTAATGTTGAGTCCATGGATTATACGCACTCTCACCTTCCCACCTTTGCTAGCCTCTTCGGTACCATGCATTGCCCTTTCTCACCTTGAGAGTTTGTGCAAACTTCGCCGGTGCATCCAGACCCCGTGATATGATACGCTCTATCACACATAAACCTCCTTATATCTTCCTCAAAATAGGCACCATACCTACCTATCATGGCATTTCCATATCCATTCCAAGATATATTGCCATGCAACTTCCATCATCATATTCATGGCATACATTACTTTTGTCATATTGCCATTCCATGATCATGTAGTTGACATCGTATTTGTGGCAAAGCCACCATGCATTATTTTTCATACATGTCACTGTTGATTCATTGCACCATCCCGGTACACTGCCGGAGGCATTCATATAGAGTCATATCTTGTTCTAAGTTTTGAGTTGTAATCCTTATGTTGTAATCAATAGAAATGTGATGATCATCATTATTAGAGCATTGCCCAAACTACAACAAAAAGAAGAAGAAGAAGAGAAAGACCAAAAAAAAGAAGGCCCAAAAAAATAAAAAAAATAAAAAGGGCAATGCTACTATCTCTTTTTCCACACCTGTGCTTCAAAGTAGCACCTTGTTCTTCATATAGTGAGTCTCATAAGTTGTGCTTCAAAGTAGCACCTTGTTCTTCATGTAGTGAGTTTCATAAGTTGTCTTTTTTATACTAGTGGGAATTTTCATTATAGAACTTGGCTTGTATATTCCTACAATGGGCTTCCTCAAATGCCCTAGGTCTTCATGAGCAAGCAAGTCGGATGCACACCCACTAGTTTTCTTTTGTTGAGCATTCATAGCTCTAGTGCATCCGTTGCATGGCAATCCCCACTCCTCATGTTGACATCAATTAATGAGCATCTCCATAGCCCGTTAATTATCCTCGTCAATGTGAGACTTTCTCCTTTTTTGTCTTCTCCACACAATCCCCATCATCATATTCTATTCCACCCATAGTGCTATATCCATGGCTCACGCTCATATATTGCGTGAAGGTTGAAAAAGTTTGAGATTATTTAAGTATGAAACAATTGCTTGGATTGTCATCGGGGGTATAGAAGTTGGGAACATCTTTGTGCGACGAAAATGAAGCATAGCCTAACTATATGATTTTGTAGGGATGAACTTTCTTTAGCCATGCTGTTTTGAGAAGACATGATTGCTTTGATTAGTATGCTTGAAGTATTGTTATTTTTATGTCAATATGAACTTTTGTCTTGAATCTTTCAGATCTGAATATTCATACCACAATTAAGAATATTTACATTGGAATTATGCCAAAGTATCACTACGCATCAAAAATTCTTTTTTTATCATTTACCTACTCGAGGACGAGTAGGAATTAAGCTTGGGGATGCCTGATACGTCTCCAACGTATCTATAATTTTTGATTGCTCCATGCTACTTTATCTACTGTTTTGGACTATATTGGGCTTTATTTTCCACTTATATATTATTTTTGGGACTAACCTATTAACCGGAGGCCCAACCCAGAATTGATGTTTTTTTTGACTATTTCAGTGTTTCGAAGAAACAAAATATCAAACGGAGTCCAAACGGAATGAAACCTTCGGGAACGTGATTTTCTTACCGAACATGATCCAGGAGACTTGGACCCTGCTCCAAGGAACAACCGAGGCGGTCACGAGGGTGGGGGGCGCGCCCCCCTACCTCGTGGGCCCCCTGTTGCTCGACCGACGTACTCCTTCCTCCTATATATACCTACGTACCCCCGACAGATCAAAAGGGGAGCCAAAAACCTAATTCCACCGCCGCAACTTTCTATATCCACGAGATCCCATCTTGGGGCCTGTTCCGGAGCTCCGCCGGAGGGGGCATCCACCACGGAGGGCTTCTACATCAACACTATAGCCTCTCCGATGAAGTGTGAGTAGTTTACCTCAGACCTTTGGGTCCATAGTTAGTAGCTAGATGGCTTCTTCTCTCTTTTTGGATCTCAATACAATGTTCTCCCCCTCTCTTGTGGAGATCTATTCGATGTAATCTTCTTTTTGCGGTGTGTTTGTTGAGACCGATGAATTGTGGGTTTATGATCTAGCTTATCTATGAATAATATTTGAATCCTCTCTGAATGCTTTTATGTATGATTGAGTTATCTTTGCAAGTCTCTTTGAATTATCTGTTTGGTTTGGCCAACTAGATTGGTAGTTCTTGCAATGGGAGAAGTGCTTAGCTTTGGGTTCGATCTTGCGGTGTCCTTACCTAGTGACAGAAAGGGTTGCAATGCACGTATTGTATTGTTGCCATCAAGGATAACAAGATGGGGTTTTTATCATATTGCATGAAGTTATCCCTCTACAGCATGTCATCTTGCTTAAGGCGTTACTCTGTTTTTAACTTAATACTCTAGATGCATGCTGGATAGCGGTCGATGAGTGGAGTAATAGTAGTAGATGCAGAATTGTTTTGGTTTACTTGTCTCGGACGTGATGCCTATATACATGATCATACCTAGATATAATCAAAACTATGCTCAATTCTATCAATTCCTCAACAGTAATTTGTTCACCCACCGTAGAATACTTATGCTCTTGAGAGAAGCCACTAGTGAAACCTATGCCCCCCGGGTCTATTCTCATCATATCAATCTCCATTACTTTAATACTTGCTTTGTTTTTACTTTGCCTTTTACTTTTCACTTTGCATCTCTATATCAAAAATACCAAAAATATTATTTATCATCTCTATCAGATCTCACCCTCGTAAGTGACCGTGAAGGGATTGACAACCCCTAATCGCGTTGGTTGCGAGTAGCTATCGTTTTGTGCAGGTACGAGGGAATTGTGCGTGGCCTCCTACTGGATTGATACCTTGGTTCTCAAAACTAAGGGAAATACTTACGCTACTTTACTGCATCATCCTCTCCTCTTCGGGGAAATCCAACGCAGTGCTCAAGAGGTAGCAATGTATCGCACATACATTTTTATTTATTATTAAAGAGGGTATACTTTTTGAGCTCCTCCCGACCTTCGATTAGCCCCTCATCTTGTTGGAGACTATAAATATTGGTTGAAGGTGTTTGAACGAATAGAGAGGGATTGGCCAAATATGATGGATTGTATTGCTTGAACCTCGTGAGCATATATCTAGGAGTACATGATCATCTTGAAGTATAGGGCAAGGTAGAATAATATCCTACACTATCCTATCTTTCCTAATAATCAATATACTTAACATCCCCCCACAGTCACAACGGTAGTGGCGTAGACGATGAGACTAGAGAAGAATCCAAAGGCAAGCCGACAGACACCCCCCTACAGTCGTAATGATCGATGCATCGTGGAAGTCGTGGTTGGGGTGATACCCGACAAGGTTGCTCAAGAAAGGTGGTAGCCCTTTGTGCCGTTTGTCAAGGTAGCCGAGAGCGTGGGTGGTGGGACAGGGGGCCACGATGCTACATCCCGAAGGGCCGGCGCAGCGGCGGAGCACGGGTCGGTGCAACCACGGGGACGACCTCGGGGCGGCGGCGGGGACCGCATATCACGACACTATGGCCCGAGGGGGCGACGCAGCGGTGATGCGTGAGTCAATGCAGGAATAAGGAGAACCACGGGGTGGCGGCGTTGCGGCCCTACGAGGCAACACAGCGGCAGCCTGATGCTTGATCGGTGGAGGGACATGCTGAACTCGGGGACGATCTTCACAGGACCTATGGCAGACGCGCGCAACCGACATGACAGGTTGGTCACGTGGTGTAGATGGGGTGGCGAGCGGATGATTAAGCCGATCGCATGGGAGGTCGGGGATACCGCTCAGTGTAGGCGGACTTCGAGATGAAGCCGGCGACAACAAACGGTGTGGTACGAGGCCGACATAGATCGACGGGCGGGCTGGCGCGCGTGGGGCTGCTGTGATGGGCTGCTGCATGGCGTGAGGCTGCCGGTTCGAGGCAATGCAGGAGTCCCGGTCGAAGTAAGGCGGTGACGGCTGACGCAGGGCAACAGGCGGGCCGTTGTGTGGACGGCAGCTGGCCCTGACAGGCCGCCTCGACGCGCGTGGCCGCCAAGTTGGAGGAAAGGCCGTTTGGTTGCGCTGGGTTCGAAGTAGAGGTGCGCGGGGGTCAGCGACGGCGGCGGGTGATACAAACCAATTTCAGATCGGAAAATCAAAAAGAAAACGTCAATCAAGATGACCGGCGGGAGAGAGAAAAACCTGGAGCAAGGGCTCGCGAAAAAGACTCTCTAGGGCAGCCGGTCAACACCACCGGCGGACGAACCCTAGGTACGGGCGGCGTGGCCCCCGGCGGCCGTAATGGAGGCCGATAGCCCCAGGGGCAGCACATAGGGCAGAATCGGTGGGTGGCGGCTCGGGTTTAGATCAGTTAGGCTGATACCTTGATAGAAGGAATAGGGAGGGATTGACGGAAGATGATGGATTGTATTGCTTGAGCCTCGTGGGTATATATATAGGAGTACATGATCATCTTGGAGTACAAGACCAGGTATAATAATATCCTACGCTATTCTATCTTTTCTAATAATCGATATAGTGTTGAAGGGTACTAACCTGTTAGAGCAAGTAGTCTGATACAAAGTGTTGTTCTTGCCTATATAGTTGTGTCCACCCTGGATTTTTTATGTCCTATGAATCTCTTATTCCAGCTGAGATGTGCCTCATTGCAATGGAGCGACCCCATGAGGTGATCAGCTTATCCTCCTATGTTCGAGTGAATAGCAAAAAACTACCACATTACAGGCTATCGTTCCAAAAACTACCACTTTTTTTAATTTTCCAAAAAATTACCACAAAAGTGGTGGGCTGTTCCAAAAAACCCAAGTGGCCAAATGGTTACAGTTTAAGTGGGGTTATGACATGTGGGGTCTGCCAGTCAGGGTTTTGTCAGCCACAGGGCTCACGACACGCGGGTGACGGTCGTTAGGGCACACGAGCCATCTCGACCAGGTCAAGACGGATCCGGCCCTCACTCTGTCTCCCTCGTGCTCACTCACTCTCACTCTCCCCCCTCGCTCTGTTTCCCCTGACCGAGCTCGCCATCGTCGCCGACCACCTCTGTTCCTCATCGCCGGCCAGGATGCCTTCTTGGAATGATGGAGATGAGAGCTCCCACGACGACAGCATGAGGGGCAACCTGATGGACATGGAGTACTTTGTAAGCCTCATCCTCCTCCTCTCTGTTATTATCTAGGGTTAGGGTTAGGGTTGAATCGATTTGGGAATGTTGGTTTAGGATCTGCATATTTGTATGGATGGATTCGTTTGTTTTGGTTAACTGTTAGTTTTGATCTAGGGTATGGATGCCACTGTGATGTCTGATTTGATCTACCTTGTACATCTGACCTTGAGCAAGGCAAAGCTTGACTCAAGTGGAACTATTTGATGCATTGGTTCTGATCTACCTTGTACTGCATGTAGGACACACCTGACACCATCCCTGAGCCACTGTGGTGTGGTGCCCCCATGGAGGAAGTTGCCAAGTGCACTCTGCACCAGATGAAGCCTAGGAAGTGTGTTGCTTTTGAAGGTGCTAACACTGGGAGGAGGTTCTATGGATGCCCTGTTCAGGTGAGTAATTTAGTAAATCAGTAGCTCATTGTTATTTGAAGTCAGTGTTCTTGTTTGCATAGAGTGGTTTTGTACTTGATATATTAATTCAGTGATTCATTTAAGCTTTCTAGTTATCAGTTATGCCTAGTGGATTCAGTTATGGTGGGTGGATTCAGTTAATGTGTAGGTGTTTTTTAGTTTGCAGAAAGTAAGTGATTGAGTTATAGTACTGAATTGAACTGAATTTAGTACTAAATTTATGGTTACACCTCCTCCTTGTATAGCAATACCCTTTTTGAACTGAAGTTAGTACTAAATTTATGCATTTTCTGAAGTATGTTTTGCCTGATCAAACTACAGGGAGGTGTGAATTTTGGTGTAGTTTAGTGGGTTGATCCTGTCTGGCTGATGTACTTAAGAATTGCCTCATCAAGCTGTGGGAAATGTTCCATGAGAAAAACCTTGGAAGGATTCAGGACAAGCATGCATATGAGGATGAGGTTGCCAAGTTGAAGAAGGAGTATGATCATCTCTGCACTGAGTATCATAAAATGGTTGATGATGTTAGCAAGATGTTTGACTGGCAGGATGGTGTTGGCAAGATTGACTACCAGAAAGCAATGGATGCTAAGAAATATGAGAAGAAAAAGGAAGAGCTAGAGCTGGAGATGAAGATGGAGATGCTAAGGCTAGCAAAAGAATATAAGTGTATCCTTCAGGCCTAGGCAGACATAATTCACAACACCAGGAAGGCTATGAAAGAGATCAAGGTGGACAGGGATCTTCTTGCACAAGAGAAGATAGAGCTTGAGAAAGTAGTTGCTGATCTGCTAAATTCTGGCCATGGGAGCAAGGAAAAGCTTGAGCAAATCAAGGCCATACTAGACGCTTGAAGATTTGGGCAATGGTGCACTACAGGAATCAGGAACTTTGTCGTCAGCCATGGCTGATGGCAAAGGCATGCAAGGTGGATGGGGAAGGCCTTTGCCATCGGCCAGCAGACGGCAACATGTCCGGCTGAACAGGCTACAACAAAGGCTTCTCTATCGTCTGTTGGCGGACGACAAAGATGCAAAGGTCTTTGCCGTTCGCCAGCAGACAGCAAAGAGCCTAGATGGCACACATGCCATCTTAGGTTTAAGGGGTTAACGACATGCTTTGCCATCCGCCAGCGGACGACAATGACCTTTGTGTATCTGCCGTCCGCCAGCGGACGACAAAGAACATTGAATATTTGTTGTCTGCCAGCGGACGACATAGCGTGCCACATGGCAGCACCTGGGGGGCTGGCCTATTTGGTTTCTTTGCCTTCCGCTGGCTGACGGCAAATATTCAATGTTCTTTGCCGTCTAGTGGCAGACATCCAAGCATCCAAATAGCCAGCCTACTGCCCCAGGTTGCACAGGTAGCTGACACGTGGCATGTTTTCCGTCTACTGGCTGATGGCAAAGCTCTTTGCCGTCTGCCAGCAGACGACAAAGAGCCTGTATAGCCCCCCTTTTCCTATTTTTTCTTAAATTCATTCAATTTCACAGAATTTCACATATATATACACACATATGAAAATACTTTCGACAAGCATACCAACACATATACATACCAAATCATATCCCTGCCATATGGATATGATCATCCAACACATATACATAACAAATGGTTTCATCCAACACATATACATAGCCAACATATCCAACAACAAGCATACAATGGTTTCATCCATACATACATATATAGGTAGCAAGTTTGACATTGTTCATCTTGCAAAATCAAAACAAGAAGGAAGCATAAAGAGAATAGTAGACTCCATCAGCGCAAGCTTCCTCATCTAAAGCAAATCTGCAAATTGGGAAAGAAGCAAGTTAGAAGAAGAAGAAGAAGAAGAAGAAGAAGAAGAAGAAGAAGAAGAAGAAGAAGAAGAAGACTAGCTAGAAAAATAATAATAAGAAGAAGAATAAAAAGAATAAGGAGAAGAAGAGGAGGAGGAAGAAAAGGAAGAAAAGGAAGAAAAGGAAGAAGAAGAAGAAGAAAAATATTTTTTCTTCTCTTTCTTTTTCTCCTCTCCTCTTTTTTATCTTCTTCTTCTTCTAATGATGGTAGGTAAAAATGCCATTTTATTTCTAAGCTAGGTAAAAATGCTAAGTATATCTCATTTTAGAGCTAAGCTAGGTAAATAGGTCATTTTGGAGCTTACTAAGGTTATTATGACATTTTCGAGGAAAGTAAGGTAAGTCTATATCATTTTGGAGGTAACAAAGATTATAATGACATTTTTGAGGAAAGTAAGCTAAGTATAGCTCATTTTTAGTCTAACTTAGGTAGTTATGCCATTTAGGAGGAAAGTAAGCTAAGTATGCATTTGTTAAGCAAAACACTAGAGAAAACTTACCCTCTTCACAACAAATGCGATGAAGATCGTAACTAAGGTAAAAATTGTCCAACGCAATAATGATACCAAGCCTCATTATCAATGGCATATTTTCTAATCTTCTTAATCTTCAAGCGCATTGCATCCATCTTCAAGCGCATTGCATCCATCTTCATCTTGTGATCATCGACCACATCGGCAACATACAACTCCAATTTCATCTTCTCTTCTACAATTCTTTTAATTTTTTATTTCAAATACTCATTTTCTTTTTCAACTAAATTTAACTTCTCAACAAGAGGGTCGGTTGCAAGTTTCAGTTCACATACCTCCTAGATTAAAATATCTCTATGTCAACTTGATGGCCATAATTGTCATAAATGTGAAATGCAACAAATAGTTATAAAAGAGGATTACCACATCTGAATCATAAAGCAGGAGAGGGCCAACGGGGACAGATATCAAGACCATGGCACTATGTATAACAAACAGTCATACAAAGTAAGAAAATTATTCAAGTAACTGCATAAATCATACAATCAATCAAGTAACTATATAAATCAAGTACAACATAATTTTTTTAATACCTAGTAATAATCTAGATTGTCGGGTTCAATAAATGCTTCGGGATCAATAAATGCATCATCATCATCACTATCAGTAATGACGTGCTCATCATCATCATTAATAAATGCATCATCATGTGGAAGGCCACCTCTACGTAATCGGTCAAGCATTGACAGGTCATCCGCAGCAGTAACCTCTTCTAGTTCAGGCTCTTCTTGTTCCGGCTGAGGGGTGAAGTCGGGTTCACTGTCGCTGTCTACTTCAATTTTCTGGGGTGAAGTAGAGCGGTTCTTGAAATGTTTTTTGGAAAGACATGTTTCTTGGAAGAATTCTCCTTCATATGTGTCTGGGTTAATGTGAGGTTCATAATCATCTTCATTGGGGGGAGGTGGTCTAACACGTGGCGGCACTTCATAAACGACATCCCAACCATTGAGATTAGGATCACTTTGACAGGCCCATGGTAGATGGAAAACTTGGGTTGCCTGTTGAGCCATAATATAGACATGAGGAACATCCAAATGGGTGCTTCGTTTGATTTACACTAGCCCTATATGTTCATGAGTCCTTCTAGTCTCCTTCGGCTGGAACCAATAACATTTGAAGACTACGGCGTTTGGTGTGTTTGCACCATAGAATTGAAGTTCATAAATTGCTTCAACTCTTCCATAATACTCGGTATCTCCTTCGCCGATAGCAGAGACACAACAATTTGTAGACTTTCGGTCGGCCATAGATAGCTCTTTGCCATAGGTACGAAAGCGATACCCGTTGATGTCGTATTTGTCAAATGAATGGACCTTATAGTCAAAACCATTAGCGACTTGTCTGAGTTCGGCGTCCATAAGCTTTGAATAAGCCTACAAGTTTAATACGAAAGGGATTGTTACATTAGCCACAAATTAGACGAAAAAATGAAATGGTGTAATGGAAATTATCGTTTGTTTGAACCAAGAGATGAAACCAGGATAGCCGCCTCCATGCTTTGCCAGAAGCTCATACTCTTCGATGGAATCCTTTTGGATCACCGCTCCATATGAGAATTTGGTGACGTATCGACTGTATCAAATTTATCCAGGAATAAGAGCAGTTCAATGGAATTAGAAGTTGCGAAACAATGTACCGAGAACTTACTCGATGTATGGCCGCACTTCTGTTAGGTTGTTTAAGATATACAACGAAATGGTCTGCCATTCTTCAAAATCCAACGTTAAGGAATTAGAAGCACTGGCTAGTGCCAGATCCCCTTTGAATAGGCTAAGGTTGGATCGACCCTTTTTAGGTTCACCGGCATTGTACCGATGCTTTGGATTATGCAAATGACGATTTTTGGCTTCATAGTGTGCTGTCACGAAGTTTGCCGCCTCCTCAGTAATGAATGCCTCAGCCATCAATGCTTCAATTCTACATTTATTTTTACATTTTGCTCGAAGCGTCTTCTGCATCCTCTCAGTTGCGTAGTGATAACCCACAAGTGTAGGGGATCGCAACAACTTTCGAGGGTGAAGTACAACCCAAATTTATTGCTTCGACACAAGGGGAGCCAAAGAATATTCTTGAGTATTAGCAGTTGAGTTGTCAATTCAACCACACCTGGATAACTTAGTATCTGCAGCAAAGTATTTGGTAGAAAAAGTGGTATGATAATAAAGGTAACGGTAGCAACACTAAAGATAAATGTTTTTGGGTTTTTGTAGTAGTTGTAACAGTAGCAACGGAAAAGTAAATAAGAGAAGAACAATATATGAAAAGCTCATAGGCAATGGATCAGTGATGGATAATTATGCCGGATGCGATTCCTCATGCAATAGTTATAACATAGGGTGATATAGAACTAGCTCCAATTCATCATGTAATGTAGGCATGTATTCCGTAAATAGTCATACGTGCTTATGGAAAAGAACTTGTATGACATCTTTTGTCCTACCCTCCCGTTGCAGCGGGGTCCTTATGGAAACTAAGGGATATTAAGGCCTCCTTTTAATAGAGAACCAGACCAAATCATTAACACATGGTGAATACATGAACTCCTCAAACTACAGTCATCACCGAGAAGTATCCCGATTATTGTCACTTCGGGGTTGTCGGATCATAACACATAATAGGTGACTATAGACTTGCAAGATAGGATCAAGAACACACATATATTCATGAAAACATAATAGGTTCAGATCTGAAATCATGGCACTCGGGCCCTAGTGACAAGCATTAAGCATAGCAAAGTCATAGCAACATCAATCTCAGAACATAGTGGATACTAGGGATCAAACCCTAACAAAACTAACTTGATTACATGGTAAATATCATCCAACCCATCACGTCCAGCAAGCCTACGATGGAATTACTCATGCACAGCGGTGAGCATCATGAAATTGGTGATGGAGGATGGTTGATGATGACGATGGCGACGAATCCCCCTCTCTGGATCCCCGAACGGACTCCAGATCAGCCCTCCCGAGAGAGATTAGGGCTTGGCGGCGGCTCCGTGTCGTAAAACACGATGAAACTTTCTCTCTGATTTTTTTCTCCCTGAGACGGACTATATGGAGTTGAAGTTGAGGTTGGAGGAGGTCCAGGGGGCCCACGAGATAGGAGGTCACGCCCTAGGGGGGGGGGGCGCCCCCCTGTCTCGTGGACAGGATGTGGGCCCCCTGGCATTAATTCTTTCGCCAAAAATTCTTATTAATTCCAAAAAGTGCCTCCGTGGATTTCCAGGACATTCCGAGAACTTATATTTTTTACACATAAAACAACATCATGGTAGTTCTGCTGAAAACAACGTCAGTCCGGGTTAGTTTCATTCAAATCATGCAAGTTAGAGTCCAAAACAAGGGCAAAAGTGTTTGGAAAAGTAGATACGTTGGAGACGTATCAACTCCCCCAAGCTTAAACCTTTGCTTGTCCTCAAGCAATTCAGTTGATAAACTGAAAGTGATAAAGAAAAACTTTTACAAACTCTGTTTGCTCTTGTTGTTGTAAACATGAAAAGCCAGCATTCAAGTTTCAGTAAATATTATGAACTAACTGTATTCACAATAACACTTAGCTCTCACAATTACTCATACCAATAGCATAATCAGCTAGCGAGCCATAATAATAAAACTCGGATGACAACACTTTCTCAAAATAATCATAACATGATATAACAAAATGGTATGTTGCTAGCCCTTTCTGAGACCGCAAAACATAAATGCAGAGCACCTTTAAAGATCAAGGACTGACTAAACATTGTAATTCATGGTAAAAGAGATCCAGTCAAGTCATACCCAATATAAACCAGTAATAATGAATGCAAATGACAGTGTGCTCTCCAGTGGGTGCTTTTAATAAGAAGGATGATGACTCAACATAAAAGTAAATAGATAGGCCCTTCACAGAGGGAAGCAGGGATTTGTAGAGGTGCTAGAGCTCGATTTTAAAATAGGGATTGAATAACATTTTGAGCGGTATACTTTTGCTGTCAACGCAACATCTATGAGATGGCTGTATCTTCCATACTACATGCATTATAGGCAGTTCCCAAACAGAATGGTAAAGGTTTATACTCCCCTGACCACCAACAAGCATCAATCCATGGCTTGCTAGAAACAACGAGTGCCTCCAACATACAACAGCCCTGGGGGAGTTTTGTTTAATTATTTTGATTTGCTTTGGTCTTTTTGGATCATGGGACTAGGCATCCCGGTTACCGGCCCTTTCTCGTGAATGAGGAGCGGAGTCCACTCCTCTTGAGAATAACCCACCTAGCATGGAAGATATAGGCAGCTCTAGTTATAACATGAGCTGCTCGAGCATACAAAACAGAATTTCATTTGAAGGTTTGGAGTTTGGCACATACAAATTTACTTGGAACGATAGGTAGATACCGCATATAGGTAGGTATAGTGGACTCATATGAACAACTTTGGGGTTTAAGGAGTTTGGATGCACAAGCAGTATTCCCGCTTAGTACAGGTGAAGGCTAACAAAAGATTGGGAAGCGACCAACTGAGAGAGCGACAACAGACGTAAGCATGCATTAAAATTAATTCACACTGAGTATAAGCATGAGTAGGATATAATCTACCAGGAACATAAATATCGTGAAGGCTATGTTGATTTGATTCAACTACATGCGTGAACATGTGCCAAGTCGAGTCACTCAATTCAATCAAAGGAGGATACCATCCCATCATATCACATCATAATCATTCTAATAGCATGTTGGCACGCAAGGTAAACCATTATAACTCATAGCTAATCAAGCATGGGACAAGTAACTATAATCTCTACATGTCATTGCAAATATGTTTACTTCATAATAGCTGACTCAGGAACGATGAACTCATCATATTTACAAAAACAAGAGAGGTTGAGTTCATACCAGCTTTGTCTCATCCCAATAAGTCCATCATATATCGTCATTATTGCCTTTCACTTGCACGACCGAACGATGTGTATAATAATAAGAGTGTACATGCATTGGACTAAGCTGGAATCTGCAAGCATTCAACTCAAGAGAGAAGACAAGTAATATGGGCCCTAAATTAAATAAACAATCATGCATATAAGAGCCACTAAGCATTTTCAATATGGTCTTCTCGACCCCCAAAGGAAATAAAATAAAATAAAACTATTTACACGGGAAAGCTCCCAACAAGTAAAAGAAGAACGAGAAATCTTTTTGGATTTCATTTTAATTCTACTACACGCAAGGGAATTAAACTAACTAATTTTTTTGGTTTTTTCTTAAGATTTATCAAACACACAAGAAGAAGACTAGAAAAAGAAATTTAAACTAGCATGGATAATACAATGAAAGAGTATGAGCACCGACGACTAGTGTGTGAATATGAATGTAAAGTCGGTGAGAAATACATACTCCCCCATTGGCCTAAGTTGGTTTAATACCAAGGACCGCCGCTACTCTCCCCGGTGTACTGGGAGGTGTAATCAGGATACCCCTGGCTGGTCATCTCCGGATCCCACTGGACAGATGATGCACGATAAGGGTCCAGCTCAGGTTCCGGTTCTGGAGTAAAAGCTTGAGCTCGATGATTGTTCACCGCCTCCGTGTGACGAGAAAATTTTCTGCAAGTAAATCAAACAACAAAGGCGCAGGCAAAATAATAATCTCAAAGTGTTTCTTATTGAATCTAAGTTTATACAAGAGCATTCTATCTTCGTTGTTAACAATAAACTTGTGTGCTATCATGCTCTTGTAATCTAAAATGTGAGGAGGCAATATTGTCTCCTTTTCCTCATGGTGCCTAATGGGTATCTGAAAATCTCTAGCAAGACGTGCATCATAGATACCTCCAAATATGGGGCCTTTTGTACGATTCAGGGCTAGCCGTTTAGCAACGACGGCACCCATATTAAAAGTATTGTCTCCCAGCAAAGCATGTTGAAGAATAATAATATCTGGAACGCTCAAATTTCCACTATTTCCATGACCAATCAAGCATCTACTAGCAAATATGGCAAAGTAGCGTAAAACAGGAAAGTGTATGCTAGAGACCTTTGCCTCGGAGCCCTTCTTTGGCTCCTCTACAGCAATAGTATTAACAAAGCCACCCACATCTTCACGATGGGGTTCATCTAATTCTCCCTCATAAGGTATCCTGCATACCGCGCAAAAATGACGTAAAGACATTTCTTTGAATTCATCATATAAATGAAATGATACTGCAGGCGGTGATTTCTTAGGATAATAATAAAAGTTTTGTACGAAAGTATTGGTAAGTAAGAGATACTGATTGATTCGGTCATTGATGAAACCGGTGAGGCCTGCAGTCTTGATTAAAGCATAAAAGTCTTCATGAATTCCAGCCTCTTTCAAGAAATCCTCGCATGGCCATTCACACGACCGTACTTCCGCTAAGCGAGAAAGATTATACTTGGCTTTTTCCTTCTCTTTGGCTTGTTTTTCCTGGGAGCTTTGGCTAGAAGAGCCCCTCAAAAGTTTCCTCAACATTTTCTGAAAATTTCTGAAATTTTAGTAACTTCAAAATAAAAGTGGATAAAACTAAACAAGATTGATAGCAACTACTCCTACAAGTGCCTAGAGCCCATATCATGCATTGGAATTGCTTGGGACCTCAAAAATTTAACATGCAAGCTCAAGAACATGGTCACCTAAGCAGCAAAAATTTGCAATGAATAAAGCACTAGAACAAAAACTAATTGGACCAATGGAGGAGTCACATACCAAGCAACAATCTCCCAAAGCAGTTTTGTGAATGGAGCTTTGAGCTAGGAGATCAAAAATAACAGCAAAACGAGCTAGAACTCGTGCTTGAGCTGGATGGGGATTTTTTTGGGTAGAAGATGAAGTGTGTGGGAGCTGGCATAAGTGGAGGGGAGCCACCAGGGGCCCACGAGACAGGGTGGCACGCCCTACAGGGGGACGCACCCTCCTCTCTCGTGGCATGGTGCTTGCCCCTCCTACAGTGTTTTCAGTGCCTAAAATCCTCAAATATTCCAGAAAAAATCATACTAAATTTGCAAGGCATTTGGAGCACTTTTATTTTCGGACTATTTTTTTGCACGGATAATTCAGAAAATAGACGGATAATACTATTTTTGCTTTATTTATTCTAAATAACAGAAAGTAAAAAGAGGGTAAAGAAGGTTGTGCCTTCTAGTTTCATCCATCTCGTGATCATCAAAATGAACCCGCTAACAAGGTTGATCAAGTCTTGTTAACAAACTCATTCCGAGTCTTGTTAACAAACTCATTCCAAAGAGGGTAAAGAAGGTTGTGCCTTCTAGTTTCATCCATCTCGTGATCATCAAAATGAACCCGCTAACAAGGTTGATCAAGTCTTGTTAACAAACTCATTCCGAATAACACGGAACCTGAGAAATTTCGAATAACACTAAGTTACCTCAACGGGGATATGAAAATCCCCAACAATAAGAATATCATACTTTTTCTTGACAGTAGGGAGAGGAAATTCAAAACCTCCAAAAATGATAGTTGGAACTTTTTGAATAGAATTGATGCTATGAACTTGAGATTGTTTCCTCGGAAAGTGTACCGTATGCTCATTACCATTAACATGAAAAGTGACATTGCCTTTGTTGCAATCAATAACAACCCCTGCAGTATTAAGAAAAGGTCTACCAAGGATAATAGACATACTATCGTCCTCGGGAATATCAAGAATAACAAAGTCCGTTAAGATAGTGACATTTACAACCATAACAGGCACATCCTCACAAATGCCGACAGGTATAGCAGTTGATTTATCAGCCATTTGCAAAGATATTTCAGTAGGTGTCAACTTATTCAATTCAAGTCTACGATATAAAGAGAGAGGCATAACACTAACACCGGCTCCAAGATCACATAAAGCAGTTCTGACATAATTTCTTTTAATGGAGCATGGTATAGTTGGAACACCCGGATCTCCAAGTTTCTTTGGTATTCCACCCTTAAAAGTGTAATTAGCAAGCATGGTGGAAATTTTAGCTTCCGGTATCTTTCTTTTATTTGTGATGATATCCTTCATATACTTAGCATAAGGATTTACTTTAAGCATATCAGTTAAGCGCATACGTAAGAAAATAGGTCTAATCATTTCAGCAAAAGCGCTCAAAATCCTCATCATCCTTTGACTTAGATGGTTTGGGAGGAAAGGGCATGGGTTTCTGAACCCATGGTTCTCTTTCTTTACCGTGCTTCCTAGCAACAAAATCTCTCTTATCATAATGTTGATTCTTTGATTGTGGGTTATCAAGATCAACAACAGGTTCAATTTCTATATCATTGTTATTACTAGGTTGAGCATCAACATGAACATCATTATTAGCATTATCATCAGGTTCATGTTCATCTCCGGATTGTGTTTCAGCATCAGAGATAGAAGTATTATTAGGATTCTCAGGTGTTTCTACATTAGGTTCACTAGAATTTTGCAAAGTCCTATCATTCTTCTTTTTCTTCTTCTTAGAAGAACTAGGAACATCTAGATTATTATTCTAAGAATCTTGTTCAATTCCTTTAGGGTGGCCTTCAAGATACAAAGGTTCCTGAGTCATTCTACCAGTTCTAGTAGCCACTCTAACGGCAAAGTCATTTTTATTATTCAATTCATCAAGCAAATCATTTTGAGCTTTGAGTACTTGCTCAGCTTGAGTAGCAACCATAGAAGCATATTTGCTAACGCGGTGAAGTTCATCTTTAACTCTAGCCAGATTATCACCTACGCGTCCTATCTTGAAAGCATTATTCTTGAACTGTCTACCAACATAAGCATTAAAACTTTCTTGTCTAGCCATAAAGTCGTCAAATTCATCTAAGCATGGGCTATGAAATTTAGTAGAGGGTATTCCAACTTTATCATATCTATAGAGAGAATTTACCTTTACTACCTGTGTCGGGTTATCAAGACAATGTGGTTCTTCAGGCGGTAAATTAAGACCATGTATTTCTTCAATAGGTGGTAAATTCTTAAGATCTTCAGCTTTAAGACCTTTTTCTTTCATTGATTTCTTTGCCTCTTGCATATCTTCAGGACTGAGAAATAAAACACCTCTCTTCTTCGGAGTGGGTTTAGGAATAGGCTCAGGAGTTGGCTCAATTGGTTCAGGAATTACTTCAGGAACTGGCACAGGAAGAGTCCAATTATTTTCATTAGTCAACATATTATTCAATAATATTTCAGCTTCGTCGACTGTTCTTTCCCTGAAAACACAACCAGCACAACTATCCAAGTAGTCCTTGGAAGCATCAGTTAGTCCATTATAAAAGATATCAAGTATTTCATTTTTCTTAAGAGGATGATCAGGCAAAGCATTAAGTAACCGGAGAAGCCTCCCCCAAGCTTGTGGGAGACTCTCTTCTTTGATTTGCACAAAATTATATATTTCTCGCAAGGCAGCTTGTTTCTTATGAGCAGGGAAATATTTAGTAAAGAAGTAATAAATCATATCCTGGGGACTATGCACACAACCAGGAGTAAGAGAATTATACCAAGTCTTAGCATCACCCTTTAATGAGAACGGAAATATCTTAAGGATATATAAATAGCAAGACTTCTCATCATGAGTAAATAGGGTGGCTATATCATTCAACTTGGTAAGATGTGCCACAACAGTTTTAGATTCAAGGCCATAAAAAGGATGAGATTCAACTAAAGTAATAATATCAGGATCAACAGAGAATTCATAATCCTTATCAGTAACATAGATAGGTGAAGTAGCAAAAGCAGGATCAGGTTTCATTCTAGCGTTAAGAGACTGCTGCTTCCATTTAGCTAATAATTTCTTAAGATCATTTCTATCATTGCAAGCAAGAATTTCCATAGCAGCTGCTTCATTCATAACATAACCCTTAGGAACAACAGGTAATACATAATCATTGGGGGAACGTTCATCATCAGTATCATCAATAATAGGTTCTTCAATATTTTCATTCCCCCTAACTCTAGCAAGTTGTTCATCTAGAAATTCACCTAATGGCAAAGTAGTATCATGCACAGAAGTAGTTTCATCATGCATAGCAGAAGTGGCATCATCAATAACATGCGACATATCAGAATTCATAGCAGTAGCAGGTTTAGGTGTCGCAAGCCTACTAATAACGGAAGGAGAATCTAGTGCAGAGCTAGATGGCAGTTCCTTACCTCCCCTCGTAGTTGAGGGCAAAATCTTGGTCTTAGCGTCTTTCAAGTTCTTCATAGTGATCAACAGATATAAATCCCAAGTGACTCAGAGAATAGAGCTATGCTCCCCGGCAACGGCGCCAGAAATTAGTCTTGATAACCCACAAGTGTAGGGGATCGCAACAACTTTCGAGGGTGAAGTACAACCCAAATTTATTGATTCGACACAAGGGAACCAAAGAATATTCTTGAGTATTAGCAGTTGAGTTGTCAATTCAACCACACCTGGATAACTTAGTATCTACAGCAAAGTATTTAGTAGCAAAAGTGGTATGATAATAAAGGTAACGGTAGCAACAGTAAAGATACATGTTTTTGGGTTTTTGTAGTAGTTGTAATAGTAGCAACGGAAAAGTAAATAAGTGAAGAACAATATATGAAAAGCTCATAGGCAATGGATCAGTGATGGATAATTATGCCGGATGCGATTCCTCATGCAATAGTTATAACATAGGGTGATATAGAACTAGCTCCAACAATGTAATGTAGGCATGTATTCCGTAAATAGTCATACGTGTTTATGGAAAAGAACTTGTATGACATCTTTTGTCCTACCCTCCCGTTGCAGCGGGGTCCTTACGGAAACTAAGGGATATTAAGGCCTCCTTTTAATAGAGAACCGGACCAAAGCATTAACACATGGTGAATACATGAACTCCTCAAACTACGGTAATCACCGAGAAGTATCCCGATTATTGTCACTTCGGGGTTGTCAGATCATAACACATAATAGGTGACTATAGACTTGCAAGATAGGATCAAGAACACACATATATTCATGAAAACATAATAGGTCCAGATCTGAAATCATGGCACTCGGGCCCTAGTGACAAGCATTAAGCATAGCAAAGTCATAGCAACATCAATCTCAGAACATAGTGGATACTAGGGATCAAACCCTAACAAAACTAACTTGATTACATGGTAAATCTCATCCAACCCATCACCGTCCAGCAAGCCTATGATGGAATTACTCACGGATGGCGGTGAGCATCATGAAATTGGTGATGGAGGATGGTTGATGATGATGACAGCGACGAATCCCCCTCTCCGGAGCCCCGAACGGACTCCAGATCAGCCCTCCCGAGAGAGATTAGGGCTTGGCGGCGGCTCCGTGTCGTAAAATGCGATGAAACTTTCTCTCTGATTTTTTTCTCCCCGAGACGGAATATATGGAGTTGGAGTTGAGGTCGGAGGAGGTCCAGGGGCCCACGAGATAGGAGGCCGCGCCTGGGGGGGGGGGGCGCCCCCTGTCTCATGGACAGGCTGTGGCCCCCCTGGCATTAATTATTTCGCCAAAAAAATCTTATTAATTCCAAAAAGTGCCTCCGTGGATTTCCAGGACATTCCGAGAACTTTTCTTTTCTACACATAAAACAACATCATGGTAGTTCTGCTGAAAACAGCATCAGCCGGGTTAGTTTCATTCAAATCATGCAAGTTAGAGTCCAAAACAAGGGCAAAAGTGTTTGGAAAAGTAGATATGTTGGAGACGTATCACGTAGCACCAATGATTTTGCACATCCCCCCTCCAATCTTGCCTCGGTTGGGAGATGCAAAATCAAGTGCTGGATTGGATTAAAGAAGCTCGACAGAAATATCTTCTCTAACTTGCAGATCAACCCCGGTGCCAACTCTTCCATTTCTTCTACCAGGTCAGGCAATAGTTCTTTAGCACAAATTACATGGAAGAAATAGGCCAGCTCTGCCAGTACTAGCCATTCATCCTCAGGGATGAATCCATGCAACATCACTGGCATTACCCGCTCAATCCATATGTGCCAATCATGACCCTTGAGACCAAATATCTTCAATTTTCAAGACTCGCTCCCCTCTTTAGATTCGCTGCATACCCATCGGGGAACATCAACTGCATTTTCACGCACAAGATAATTTCCCTCATAGCTTGCCTTCCAAGATTGAACCATGCCTTTGGCTCTGACCAGTTCCTCTTTCCTTTCGGTGGTTGCATGTTCTGTAACGGTCTATGATATAGTGCCTCCTGATCGACTCTTGCCTTAGGATTATCCTTTGACTTCCCATCTATGCCAAACAATGTACCAAAAAGTGCCTCGGCGATATTCTTCTCAGTGTGCATCATGTCGATGTTGTGTGGGCAAAGAAGGTCCTTGAAGTAAGGAAGATCCCACAAGCATGTCTTGTGAGTCCAGACGTGTTGCAAATTATACCCCTTGAAATACCCTGGACGCTCTAGATCTAGCTCGAGAGCATTTAACTGATCCAGGATCTCTTGGCCTGTCAACAGAGGTGGTGCAAGATCTTTCACAACTCTACCTTTGATGAAGTTCTTCTTGTCTTCCCTGAACTTATGGCAAGGATACAGGAATAGTCTATGCATGTCGAAGCAAGAAAACTTGCGATCGGCCTCAAGCCAATGAAACTGAAGAGCTCCCTTGCATGTGGGGCACGGAAACCTTCCATGCACACACTAGCCAATGAATAGCGCATACACCGGCAAGTCATGCGTAAGGTACATGTACCACACACGCATTATGAAGTTCTTTTTGCTAAAGGCGTCGTATGTCTTGAACCCATTGTTGGTGTCAAAACCGGCGGATCTCGGGTAGGGGTCCCGAACTATGCGTCTAAGGCTAATGGTAACAGGAGGCTGGGGACATGATGCTTACCCAGGTTCGGGCCCTCTCGATGGAGGTAATACCCTACTACCTGTTTGATTGATCTTGATGATATGAGTATTACAAGAGTTGATCTACCACGAGATCTTAGAGGCTAAACCCTAGAAGCTAGCCTATGATTATGATTGTTGTTCTCCTACGGACTAAACCCTCTGGTTTATATAGACACCGGTGGGGGCTAGGGTTACACAGAGTCGATTACAGAGAAGGAGATCTATCATCCGAATCGCCAAGCTTGCCTTCCACGCAAAGGAGAGCCCCATCCGGACACGGGACGAAGTCTTCAATCTTGTATCTTTATAGTCCAACAGTCCGGCCAAAGTATATAGTCCGGTTGTCCGGATACCCCCTTATCCAGGACTCCCTCAGTAGCCCCTGAACCAGGCTTCAATTACGATGAGTCCGGCGCGCAAATCGTCTTCGGCATTGCAAGGCGGGTTCCATCTCTGAATTCTTCAAGATAAATTTCGAACGCTTAAACCGTGTCCGGCTCTGCAAGACAAACTTCACATACCACCGCAGAGAGAACAATAATCCACAAATCTAATCCATTGACAACTCTTCATAGCATGACATCACGCCACGGCCCGGCCTTCATTCGAACCGTTTTTTACAACCAGCTACGACACACATTGCGAGGCGGTTTCCTCGGCACGTCTTGTCGAAGCAGAGATCGTGTCCCTCTTATCGCGGGATCCTCATCAATACGGATATGGGTAACCCCACCACGCCTGTTGGCATATTTTCGTGTTTTTAGGCAAGTCCCAAACGGTTATGCTGGGGACGTTTGATATTCTCCCCCTTTATAGAGGGGCCAGGGATTATCCCTTTCTTACCACACTCGCGCCTTTCTGCCTCTCGAGTTCCAACACCCGAAGCTCAAGCTTAGATACTTCAGAGCTTCAATCATGTCCGGATCCAACCTTCAGGGTCGGTGGATGGCCTCCTCCGTCACAGAGGAGGACATTGCAAAGCTCAGGGAGGCCAGATATCTGACCGCCGATGTCAAGCACAGGCTTCCCACCCCTGGGTAGATCATCCCCACTCCCGAGCGCAACGAGAGTGTCGTATTTGTCTCTCACTTCCTCCGAGGCTTGGGCTTGACTCTTGATCCCTTCGTGAGGGGGCTCATGTTCTATTATGAGCTAGATTTTCACGATCTAGCCCCGGATTCCATCCTCCACATCTCGTCGTTTATCGTCGTGTGTGATGCCTTCCTCCACATCACCCCACACTTCGGCCTATGTCTCAAGACCTTCAATGTGAAGCCGAAGGTGATTGATGGGCGACAGGCGGAGTGCGGAGGCGCCGCAATAAGCAGAAACACCAATGTTCCATGGCTAGAAGGTTCCTTCCTGGAGGCGTCCGATCTGTGGCAACGGAGGTGGTTCTATGTCACAGCTCCCCGAGGCACAACGTGGGCGGCTGCCCCTGCCTTCCGCTCGGGTCCTCCGCCTCAACTGGCGTCATGGACCAATGTGGGACTGGATTGGGGGCCTTCTAATGACGTACCGACATTGCAGAGCCATATTCGGGAGCTTCTTGAGAGGGATATCAATATTGTCAAAATCATTCAGGTAATGCTAGTTCGACGGATCTTGCCGTGCAAACGTCGGTCTCTTCGGATGTGGGAGTTCAATCCGGAAGGTCCGCGAACCATTCAACACTTCTTCGGCGTGACACTCGAAGGGATGTATAAGTTATTCTTTGGACCACAAGTAAGGTGTTCGGACACCACCGAGGATGCGGGCCTGAGATGCCACCGCCTAGATACCCAAGTAAGTAACCCTGTATCCGAACACTTTGCTTATGTTTAATACAACATTATTCTGAAAACTTGTCCACGGCCAGGATTGGCTTAGTAAGGCGGAGAGAATCAGGTGTCCGGCCCCGCTACCCAAAGGCTCGCTCGGTCCGGCAATAGCCAGGATGCTTAAGCGGGCGCTAAGTCAAGTGTCATCGGGGAAAGATGAAGGGAGGAGTGGAGAAGCCAAGAGTGAGCTTCACACATTGTGCATCCGAACCGGGGAAATTAATGTTTCCATGGAGGAGAACAACCGGGGAGGTAAATCTAACGTTTCCTCCCCCCGCAGGAATAAGAGGGCCGCCTTTGAAGACTTGGAAACGGAGGCGTCTAAACAAGGGAAGAAAACTTCACCAAAGGGCCCTGCCCCGAAGGGCGTTCTTACCGCACCATGCTCGCAAACGGGCCAGCCCACCACCGAGCTGTAAGTTAATAAACAAGAAGCTTATTGCTTTTTCCTCTAAGAGTAATAACCAGGATCTATTTTTTGCAGTCCAGCTAGCAGTTCGTCTCAACAGGGTTCGTCCTCGGGGGATCTTCTTCCGGAGATGATGGAGAGTGATACCCCACCTGCCTCTCCACCCCATGGGGCAGGAGACCCTGAGGTGTCGTCACGGAGGAGTCCAGATCCACTGAGGCCAGAAGCTAACACTTTGGCCGTCCCGAGCCCAGCGCGTTCGGCTCCTGGGGAGGGCAATGAGAAGGGTCCAGGAGAGTCCGGTGCCTGGCCGAACATATTGACGGGCCTCCTGGAGCAAGCTGCTCTCTCGGAGGATCACCGTACACTAATGGGTACGGTGTTGGAGAAAATTTCCTCCGCCACAAGCGTGTTAAATGAAGCTTTTGGAAGCCTGCTCAAAGGCTTTGAGGTAAGCAAAGAAATACGTAATTTTTGGTTGCACCGCACGCGATAGATGTGCTCTATATAGATAGTAGCCCCTGAGACTGTGGTTGCCAGCCCATGGCGGCAAATGGAGGATCACACTCCCAGGTAATGATCGTACTGTATTTATGCGCAGGTTGCTAAGGGTCCGAAGGTAGACCAGACTGATGAATTTGCTGAACTGAGGCGGTAGATTGATGTGGTGGACGCTGATATCACGCTTGTAAATAAGCGATTCGACGAGTCACAGAGTATGAGCTCGTATTTTCTTATTTGTTTAGGAAATTGTAAGAAGATTGTAATATTAATATGGTATGAAGTGGCTGTAGGCAGAGCTGCTGCCATTGAGGCCCTGAGGGCGGAACTTGTTCTAGCCAAGGAACAAGCCCGGGCTAGCAATGCGGCTGCTCTAAAGGCAGCCGAAGACTTGAGAGCCGAACAAGCTGCTCATCACCGAAGTGAAGAAAAGATAGCCGAAATGGCTGTGGAGCTGAGGGACGCCACCGACTGGTATGGGCTTCTTGAGAAGGAGAGCCAGATAAAGGCGGATGATCTGAAGAAGGCCCTGGATGCGGCCAAGGAAAAGCGCTCAGAGATTAGAGCTGCGCAGGAGGAGCTTCGACAGGCCGGAGAAATCGCGGCTGGAAGCCCCTATTTGTTGTGGATGAAGTTTGGAGACCCCAAGTATGCTCCTCTTGATCAGCTTATGAGTGCTGCGGACGCGTATGCAGATCTGGCAAAAAGCATGGCTGATGCAACCAAGTTCTACGAAGGTCAAAAAGATAATGACATAGAGAGGCTGTTTTGGTCATAATTTAATGCCCCGACGCGTCCGCTGCCATTAAGTAAGAGGATGGCTGCCATGGACGAGCTCCACAGGTTGTCTGGTGTTGCCATGAGGTTGGTAGTAGACCATGTATGGCCAAAGGGACCAAGACCGGGCAGTTATTTTGGTTTAGTGCAACAATTCCTTGGCGCTGTATCGAGAATCGATTCCATGAGGAGGTCAGCTTGCATAGAGGGTGCGTGGATGGCTCTTGCCCGTGTCAAGACGTATTGGGCGGATATGGAGGCCACCAGCATTGCAACCCAAAGTCCGGCAGGGGGCCAGGACCCAGCCGAGCACTTTTTTGAGCAGGTCCTAGAAGGTGCCCGTATAATAGCGGCTCGGTGCTCGAAGGATGTCATGTTCGAGTGACAAGTCTATTGATTGTAAACAATTATGTGTTAATTATAGAGGCTGTTTTTTATACTTTTGCCTAAAAGTATTATAATGTCTCCTGTGTGGCCGTTTATGTATGCATATAACATGAAAGTTAGCAGTCGTTGGCTTTAGCCCCCACGCATATAATATGGGGGTGTTCCAAAAAAATATGCGTAAACACACTTGATCCAATGTCTTGGTCCATTAAGGAGGTGATCGCACGTCGAACCAGGCTACCAGACTATATAGTTGTAACACTTTCACTTAGCCATAGGAGTTTAAAGGTGTGGCTACTATGTAGCCCCTGGTACTTCCGCATGCATCCGGATACGGTGTGCGTACGTACTTGACCGGGAAACCAGTCCTTCGTTGATGCGGAGGAATCCTATAGATTCCGATGAGTCCTCGAGTGGTTGACCAGTCTCTCGCTATATCATGACAGTCAGTTTTTGGCTTTCTCTACTGAGGTGCTCATTTGGAATAACCAGGGCACAATCGCAGTAGTTCTCCTTTGGCCGCCTTAGCTGATAGAACGGAACGTAAGGCAGCACACCCAGGAGCCGGGCTAACCCAACATTTGACCAAAGACATGATTTGGAGCTGATGCATATAAGGCCAAACTCGCGACGCCCAACACTCCCAAAGGTATTCAGACTTCATAACATATACTGGGCTGAGTAACGCCCTTGTCCCTGTATTTCCAGGTACGTGCATTGATCTGTCGAGGCGAAAAGCCTACAATGCCAGCGCCCCTGGTCGGTGTATGGAATACCCATGGGATGTCAAGCAACAAAAGACAATAAAGAGGGTTTACACAGGGGCTTAATCTAAAGAGAAACCTTTGAGCGGGGCCCTGCTGCACGTCTGTGCCTTTGTCTTGTTGTGCCGTATCCTGGAAGGGTGTCGCACGAGTAGTGTCTGTAAAAACGAAAACTCATGTAAAAGAGTAAGCGTGCGGGAAGTTGGTTGTTCTAAATGGATGTTTAGAAATGTGAGATATTGGCCTATTGATAAGGCAAGCCGAATTGTGGGCTTTATTACATAGATACAACCCCTGGTACCATTTATGGGGATATATGTGTAGCACCCAGCTCAAGTTTATCCGGGCTGTCATTGATGATGGTCCACTGGACTCGTCTAACCGTGTCCGTGGTCTTGACGACCGATCATGCGTTCTGGTGGGAGAGGCCGCTTAGTGTCCGGCTACAAGAGCCGCCGCATACTGCTCTGTGTTTCCATTAACCGTTATGACGCCACGTGGACCGGGCATCCTGAGTTTAAGGCCGGCATAGTTCGGGATTGCGTTAAAGCTAGCGAAGGCCGTTCTTCCGAGTAATGCATGATAACCGCTGCTGAAGGGAGCGATATCAAAGAGTAATTCCTCGCTTCTGAAGTTGTCGGGAGAACCGAATGTCACTTCTAATATGAGGAAGCCCTACCAGCGGGCCTCAATGCCTGGTATCACTCTGTTAAAGGTGGTGTTACTTTGGCGTATTCTGGATGGGTCTATCCCCATCCTGCGGACGGTGTCCTTATATATCAGGTTAAGACTACTGCCGCCGTCCATTAGGACTCGAGTGAGATGGTATCCATCAATTGTTGGTTCGAGCACCAAGGCAGCCGATCCTTTGTGCCGGATACTGGCCGGGTGGTCCCTGTGATCAAAAGTGATCGGGCAGGCCGCCAAGGGGTTGAATTTCGGGGCAGCGAACTCGATGTGAGTTGCATGGACCATGTTTACTGTTTTAACTTCTGGTGGGAATTTTTTCTATCCCCCGGTGTTCGGCTTGCGAGGTTCATCCTCGTCTTCGCTTGGTGTTTCCCTTCCCTTGTGTTCGGTATTTAGCTTGCCGGCCTGCTTGAAGACCCAACATTCTCTGTGAGTATGATTTGCAAGTTTTTCCGGGGTGCCATGGATTTGGCACAGTCTGTCCAGGACTTTATTTAGGCTGGACGATCCTTCTTTGATGCCTTTAAATGGCTTCTTTCTTTGACCGGGTCGCGAGCCCCTGAATCTGGTGTTGACCGCCGTGTTTTGTGGACTATCTTCATTGTTCTGACGCTTATTCTTGTTGCGTTGTGCCTTCCCATAGCCATCTCGAATTTCAGATGTGCCTGGGTCGCTGGTGCCTCTACGGGCCAACCAGCTGTCCTTGCCCACACAAAAGCGGGTCATAAGGCTTGTTAAGGCCGCCATCGTCCTTGGCTTTTCTTGGCCAAGGTGTCTGGCCATCCAGTCGTCCTGGATACTGTGTTTAAAGGCCGCTAGGGCTTTGGCATCCGGACAATCGACGATTTGGTTCTTCTTAGTGAGAAATCTGTTCCAAAGCTTATGGGCTGACTCTCCGGGCTGTTGTATTATGTGACTTAAATCGTCTGCATCCAGAGGTCGGACATAGGTCCCTTGGAAATTGGCCCTGAAAGCGTCCTCAAGTTCCTCCCAACTTCCAATTGAATTTTCGGGGAGGCTTTTCAACCAGTGCCAAGCTGGCCCTTTCAACTTGAGGGGAAGGTATTTGATGGCGTGGAGGTCGTCCCCACGGGCCATGTGTATGTGAAGGATAAAATCCTCAATCCAGACCCCAGGGTCTGTCATTCCGTCGTATGCCTCTATGTTCACGGGTTTGAACCCCTGTGGAAATTCGTGATCCAGCACCTCGTCGGTGAAACACAGGGGGTGCATGGCCCCTCTGTACTTGGACATGTCGTGGCATGCTGTCGATGGTTGTTGTATCCGGGTTTGATTCCGAACTGGTATTTGATCAGTATGATCATTTTGGTGACCATAATCTTGTGCCGGAGCACGCCCTCTAGATCCATAGACGGACCTGGTCGCACCCGCCTTTTTGTCTAGGAGCTCACGTAAATCGTGTGCAGCGTCAGTGGCTGTTCTATTGCGGCCACTAAGTGGTTGGTCCGGCCGATTGGCCGTATTGTTCTTTAGCGGAATGGGCTTACAGCCTCATCGTCGAATTCCTGCAGCAGCTTGCGCTTTGGGTAGCTCTTTGTGTGGCGATCGTCGCCATATCTTTCTTCATTGTCTAGCACTTTCTTCCGTCTTCGGTTGAGCGTATCCTGCGCGGCGTTAAGCCTCTGTTTCTGCTTATTTAAGCTCCTCGCTGTGGCCATAAGCCTTCTGCAGAGGTCATCTTGTTCCAACCGTCCTTCCGGGATGATGAATGCATCGTCAACCGGACTGTCCTCCTCTTAGGAGGCAGTTTGCTGAGTTCGGCCCTCGGGATCACAGTGGTCGGGCGTCTGCTCCGGGCTGTGTTCGGCGTGACCTGGCTTATCCTGCTCCATCGCTGGGTCCCTATGGTCATTGTTGCCTTTGGAGTCGACTGGAGTGTCATCCATTTTTGCGTTGTTATCGCTATTTTTACTGTGACACCCCGGATTCGATGCGCCAGGTGTCCGCCAGTTATTCATCGTCATTGCCATGTCGTTTGCTTGCGTGTTGCATTTTGTCATGTCATCATGTGTGCATCCTATGAGAATGAGTCCTACATGTGTTTTGAACTACATCATTCCATCTTTACATGGGTGCCATCCATGTATTTTTGTGAGTTGTGTAGTGAGTGCATCAAGCTTGTTAAGTAGGGTACTTGCTGTTGCTGTTTTGCTAGGCTGAATCTGCTATTTCATGATGCTATATAAACCTGCTGCTACAAGTGATTATATGCATAATCTGTAGATGTTCACTAAGGATGTTTTGTTATACATGTCATGCTCTATCCATCCATGCCCCTGGTTGCATTTATAGCCTGCTGTAGCTTGTTGTTATCATACTCCAAAGTTGCTAAATAATATTGCTGTCAGCCTGTTAACATTAAGTTCAATGTTGCCATGATTTTCGTTAGTGATCCAAGCATGCTATGAACTTTCTATTGCCATGCTTAGCTTCATAAACATGTCTTATTACTTTTGGTTGCCTTGTCATGCCATGTAATGCTCTGTGGTGAGTGGTACAAGCTCACCAACATGCCTACTTATCGTTGTTCCTGCCATGTTTGAATCTGTCATATAACTTGCCATGTTTACATGGGTGCCATCATATCTTCTTATCCTTTTTGACTCATGGTCAGTAAGGGACTTTTGTTCTATGCAATTAGTAGATTCATGCCATGCCTTTTTTATCCATGATAAGTTCTTGTAACATGTTGTTTGATAGCTCTAAACATTGCAACCTGATGTTATTTCTGCAAAGTCTGAAACTGTTATTAATTGCAATCTTGCCATGTGTTTTGGAGCATGTTCTAGTGAGTTCTGGAGATAGCTCAGTGTTCATGTTTTGTTATGCTTTACCTGTACATCATGACCATGCCTTTTGTTTTCATATTGTGGTACTTTAGCATATTGGTTTGATGCTTGCAAGATGCCTAGTTGCTGTTTTGGACAGATTGTTGCTATATCATGTCTGGAGTGTATGTGTTGAACCGTTGCTCCGTTTTGAGTGTGCTCTATATGAAACTTGCTTGATTTTGCATGTAGTTTCATATTATCATGTTGCATCCTTGTTTTGAAGTGTTTGCTTGATGTTTGTATGCATTTTTCATCAATGCCATGTTTAACTTGTTTTGCTCATATCTTCTAGGCCGTAGCTCCGAACTAAATGAACTTTATATGTAACTTGACTAGAATTTCATGTAGATCATCTTGGTGCATCTTAACTTGCTGTTTAACAATTTGAACATAAGTTTTATTCAGATCTGGACCAATTTCTAAACTTGCATATGAGGACTTACCGGAATTGATATATGTTGTTTCCGGCCTCATTTAAACTTGTTTTGATGTGTTGCTCTTGTTTGCATCATCTCTTGCCATGAGTAGCCTCATCTAGCTTTGTCATGCACCATGCTTGTTGTGCATCATGTCTTGTATATGTGTGGTGTGTTTACTATGTTGTGTGTTTCTTCTCGATAGTTCCTGTTTCGTTGTGATCGTGAGGATTCGTTCGTCTACGCTTGGTTCGTCTTCGTGGCTTCATCTTCTTCATGGACTCGTTCTTCTTCCTTGCGGGATTTCAGGCAAGATGACCATGACCTTGGAGCTCATTACTATCATTGCTATGCTAGTTGCTTCGTTCTACCGCTTTGCTGCGCTACCTATCAATTGCTCTTCAAGCCTCCCCCATTTGCCATGTCATCCTCTAACCTTTTTCACCCTTCCAAGCAAACCGTTGCTTGGCTATGTTACCGCTTTTTCTCAGCCCCTCTTATAGCGTTGTTAGATGCAGGTGAAGTTGAAGATTGCTCCATGGTGGACAGGATTATGTTGGGATATCACAATATCTCTTATTTATTTAATGCATCTATATACTTGGTAAAGGGTGGAAGACTCGGCATTATGCCTGATGTTTTGTTCCACTCTTGCCGCCCTAGTTTCCGTCATACCGGTGTTATGTTCCCGGATTTTGCGTTCCTTACGTGGTTGGGTGATTTATGGGACCCCCTTGACAGTTCGCTTTGAATAAAATTCCTCCAGCAAGGCCCAACCTTGGTTTTACCATTTGCCTCACCACCACCTACTTTTCCCTTGGGATTCGCTCTCTCGAGGGTCATCTTTATTTTAGCCCCCCCTGGGCCAGTGCATCTCTAAGTGCTGGTCTGAACTAGAGCCCTTTGCAGCGCCCCCTCAGGGAAACTTGAGGTCTGGTTTTAGTTGTACGGATTGCTCATCCGGTGTTTCCCTGAGAACGAGATATGTGCAGATCCTATCGGGATTGTCGGTGCATCAGGCGGTCTTGCTGGTCTTGTTTTACCATTGTTGAAATGTCTTGTAAACCGGGATTCCGAGTCTGATCGGGTCTTCCTGGGAGAAGGTATATCCTTCGTTGATCGCGAGGGCTTATCATGGGCTAAGTTGGGACACCCCTGCAGGGTATAATCTTTCGAAAGCCATGCTCGCGGTTATGCGGCAGATGGGAGTTTGTTAATGTCCGGTTGTAGATAACTTGACACCAGATCCGAATTAAAACGCATCAACCGCGTGTGTAGGCGTGATGGTCTCTTTTCGGCGGAGCCCGGGAAGTGAACACGGTTTTGGGTTATGTTTGACGTAAGTAGGAGTTCAGGATCACTTCTTGATCATTGCTAGCTTCATGACCGTTTCGCTTGCTCTCTTCTCGCTCTTATTTGCGTATGTTAGCCACCATATCTGCTTAGTCGCTGCTGCAACCTCACCACTTTACCCCCCATCTTTTCCCATTAAGCTTTGCTAGTCTTGATACCCATGGTAATAGGATTGCTGAGTCCTCATGGCTCACAGATTACTACAACAACAGTTGCAGGTACAGGTTATGCGATGATCTTGACGCGAGAGCGATGTTTGCTTGTTTTGGAGTTCTTCTTCTGCTTCTTCTTTGATCAGGGGATAGGTTCCAGGTCGGCAGCCTGGGCTAGCAGGGTGGATGTTGTTTGAGTTTCTGTTCGTGTTTCATCCGTAGTCGGATGGTGCTCTTATGTAAGATGATGTTGTATTCGTGTGGCATTGTATGCCCCTTGTATGTATCCCCATCTATTATGTAATGTTGATTTAATGATATCCACCTTGCAAAAGCGTTTCAATATGCGGTTCTATCCTTGGTGGGACCTTCAAGTCTCTTTAGGATAGTATCGCATATTGGGCATGACAAGTTGGTATCAGAGCCTCGACCGACCTTAGGAGCCCCCTTGATTGATCGTGTAGTTTAGCCATTGTCGAGTCTAGAAGAAAACTGTTTTCGGAGTCTAGTTATATCGGAGAGTAGAAATTCTTTTTATTCCCCAGCCCCTTCGTCGCTCTGGTCAGGAATCTTGACGTAGGTGCTTTGAATTACTTCTCTTCCCCTTCAATTTTTTCTTTAGGATCACGCAGTTGGCTTTCCGATCGTTGGGTCTCAGCTCTTTTCATCCGATGCATTTCTCGTCAATTTGACTCGAGCCTCTTCATCTTTGAGTTCAATCCTAAGTTGTTTTCTTTTCCCACCCACCCACCCTTTTCATCTTGGATCCGGAGTCCGTAATCGAGTATCCATCCTACTCGTGCGAAGTCTTTGTTTTCTTTCCTCAATGATTTCAACCGGTGTTTTCTCTTCAAGTTATTCGTTGGTTCCCCTTCCAAGTTGCCTTTGTTTTTTCCCTCCCTCCCACCCTCTTCTTCCCGGAGCTTGAATCTCTTTCGAGCATCAATTTCATTCGTACGGAGCCTCTTCGGTCTTCCGTCAATTATTTCAACAGGTGAATTCTTGTCTCGGTTCGTCATTCTTCATCTCTTTTCTTTTCTGGTGGATTCAATTCAAGTTTTTCAGGTTGATCACATTCTTTTCCTAGGTTAAAGGGTTTTCCCCGCTCGTTTGCCTCTCGCGAGTTTATCCTTCCGGAGTGTTCAAGACTCAGGAGATTCATCTGTGTTCCAATTACTTCGAGGTTGTCACCTCATTCAAATATTTCAAGTGTTCCGGTGCATCATCTATCTCTTCAACAAATCCTTTCCAACGGTGTTTTCCTAGTGGGCCCTAACCCACAGGTCTTTTCCCAGGATCTTACCTGACTCTTCTAATTCCCCCGGAGTTATTCTCAATTCTTTTCAAGTGTGATGTAAGAATGAATTTCATCAGTCAGATCTTTTCCAAGTTCAATTTCAAATCATTTTCATTGTTGGCTCAACCTTTTCGGTTTTCATTCTCCCAGAGTATCTCAGTAATTTTGGTGCTGTTTCTCGTCATCATTTGAAGATCGAAGAAGAGTTTTCCTCTAAGTCTTGCCCGTTCTCTCGAAGATTCGCGGTTCTAGCTTCTTATTATCCTCTCAATTATTCCATTTGTCAGATATTGTTTTCTTACCCATCCGGAGTATGCTAGAAGTTGTTTTTCCATTTCTTTTCACCGGGGGCCATCGTTTTAGAAGAATTCTTTGTCCTCACATTTCAGCTAACGTTATCCAATTATCCCGGTGCTTCATTCAAGTGTTCTTTAATCAGCTTATGATCTCTTTGTTCTTCTACATCTAAATCCCCTCTAGCATTTTGTTCCTCTAATTCTTCCCGGTGATTCATTCTCTTTCATCAGTCATTTTTCTAATTTTAACGGTGGTTCGTTCAAGATTCTTTTTCCTTGTTTATCATTTTAATTCATTCGTTCTTTTCAATCCTACCGGTGGTTCATGAAGACCTTCTCAAGTTTGTGATATGTCTTTTCTCAATCCTTTTCAAGAGGAATAAGTTGCATGCCAAATCCGCTCATCACCCATTAAATTGGATGAGGATAAGCATAACGTAATTCTTATTCTTATTTCATCATCGTCTAGTAATCCCTTTTTTCTTCGGAGTTTGTTCTTGATGAATAAATTCTAGTTCCAAGTGTTTCATCTTTTCTTTCCGGAGTTCAAATTTCCTCGGCCATTTTGTCGGAACCTCCATCTAAATAATCGCAAGGCTCATCTTATTCTTTCATCCTTCAATCTTATCTCGTCATCCTTTTGGCACCGGAGTTCTTCACGGTGGTTCTTCATGATTTAATTCTTTCTTCAAGAGTTCATCAAGATTTTGTTGGAAGAGTTCAAGTATCTTTTCTTCTCGCATCTCAAAGTGCAATCAATTCTCCGTTTTTCTTTTGAATTGGAGTTTTGCATTTCTCTGTTCTTCTCAGCTATCCAATCATTTCCGTTTGTGGCCAGTTTTCACCTTATGATCTTGAGATGTTACCTATAAGTCCACAACAAGCTTATTCTTTCGTTGTTGATTTTCTCAACAACTCCGTTCAATCCTTCCTTCTAAGTTCTTTTCATTCCATTCTTTCAATTCTTCCGGAGGCATTGCGTCGCTTATGTTGTCAAGTGTCATTCCATCTCGTGAAGCTCATGTTCTATTCCTCCATGTTTCAGCCGGAGTGCTGCCTAAATCCTTTCAGTCCTATTCGTTTTCTTATCTCATTCTAACCGGAGTGGTTTCATAGTCTATCTGATTCAGTGAGCATTTGATTCTCGTCATTCTCGTTGTTCCTCTCTTCTTCTCGAGTGCTCTCGATTCTTTGCTTCTTCTCTTGAGTTCTTGTTTCACCTCATCCCTTTTCTCTCCCGTCTCGGTCCTAAGATCTCGGGACGAGATCTCTTGTTAGTGGAGGAGTGTTGTAATGCCCTGGATTCGATGCGCGAGGTGTCCGCCAGTTATTCGTCCGCATTTCCATGTCGTTTGCTTGCGTGTTGCATTTTGTCATGTCATCATGTGCATTGCATTGCATACGTGTTCGTCTCATGCATCCGAGCATTTTCCCCGTTGTCCGTTTTGCTATCCGACACTCCTATGTCCTCCGGCGTTCCCCTTTTGTCTCCTGTTGTGAGCGGGTGTTAAACTTTCTCGGAATGGCACGAGATTTGCCAAGAGGCCTTAGTATAGCACCAGTAGACCGCCTGTCAAGTTTCGTGCCATTTGGAGGTCGTTTGATACTCCAACGATTAACCGCACACCCCGAAAGCCCCTTTTGTCTTGCATCCCAACACCCCTTCAAAGTGGCCCAAAACCCATCTAAACCCCCTCCATGCTCTCGGTCGTTCGATCACGATCGTGTGGGCGAAAACCGTGCCTCATTTGGACTCTCCTAGCTCCCAGAATCTATAAATAGGTCCCCCCCTCTGAAATTTCGGGTCCAAACCCTAGCCCCCTTCTTCCTCCGCGCGACGGATGCGTCCGCCCGACGCCGGACACGTCAGCCGCCGCCCCCTCGCCCAACCACGATCCGCCACCTGTCCTCCACCGCCGTCAGCCTCCGCGGGCCCGCTCGACCCAGATCCGGCCTGCCCGGGCCCGGACGCAGCGCCGCCCGCGCCCGCAGGTGCCCAAGCGCCGCG
>NC_057807.1:547209872-547232060 GCF_018294505.1 Triticum aestivum
GTCCTCTCCGCGCCCCCGACACGCGCCTGTGCCCCCGCCGTCGCCCGGAGCTCGCCGGAGCTGCGTCTTCGCCAAAGCGCCGCCTCCCGTCGCCCCTCCGTCTCTGCCGGGCCTCGCCCCGACATCCCCTGCCGCGGCCGGCCTCCTCCTCGCCGGGTGTGTCGCCGGCCTCCGGATCCGCGCCGCCCGGAGCTCGCCGGAGCCGCCCCGCCCCTCGCCAGAGTCCACTCCGGCCAAATCCGCCGCGGGTGGACGAGATCCACCTGTTCCCCGATCCAAACGCCGTCCCGCAACCCGGATCCCTCCGTCCCGCTCCGTCCCGTCCCGCGATGACTTTTCGGAGGGTATATTTTCGTCCAAGCCCCTCTTTCTGCAACATTTGGGTGCCCTGTTAAACACGTCATAACTTGTTGCATACTTCTCCGTTTTGCGTGCATAATATATCAAAATGTTCGTCATGAGATGCTCTACATTTCATTACATTGCGTCATGTTCATTTGAGTGCATCTTGATGCTGGAATCATCGTCGCAAGAGTGCTATATGATGTTAATCTGCTGAAACTGTTATAACTTGGTGATTTGTCATTTGTGTTGCATCTGATGTGTGCATCCTATGAGCAAGAGTGGTACAAGCTCACCAACATGCCTACTTATCGTTGTTCCTGCCATGTTTAAATCTGTCATATAACTTGCCATGTTTACATGGGTGCCATCATATCTTCTTATCCTTTTTGGCTCATGGTCAGTAAGGGACTTTTGTTCTATGCAATTAGTAGATTCATGCCATGCCTTTGTTTTACATGATAAGTCCTGTAACATGTTGTTTGATAGCTCTAAACATTGCAACCTGATGTTATTTCTGCAAAGTCTGAAACTGTTATTATTTGCAATCTTGCCATGTGTTTTGGAGCATGTTCTCGTGATTTCTGGAGATAGCTCAGTGTTCATGTTTTGTTATGCTTTACCTGTACATCATTACCATGCATTTTGTTTTCATATTGTGGTACTTTAGCATATTGGTTTGATGCTTGCAAGATGCCTAGTTGCTGTTTTGGACAGATTGTTGCTATATCATGTCTGGAGTGTATGTGTTGAACCGTTGCTCCGTTTTGAGTGTGCTCTATATGAAACTTGCTTGATTTTGCATGTAGTTTCATATTATCATGTTGCATCCTTGTTTTGAAGTGTTTGCTTGATGTTTGTATGCATTTGGCATCAATGCCATGTTTAACTTGTTTTGCTCATATCTTCTAGGCCGTAGCTCCGAACTAAATGAACTTTATATGTAACTTGACTAGAATTTCGTGTAGATCATCTTGGTGCATCTTAACTTGCTGTTTAACAATTTGAACATATGGTTTATTCAGATCTGGACCAATTTCGAAACTTGCATATGAGGACTTACTGGAATTGATATATGTTGTTTCCGGCCTCATTTAAACTTGCTTTGATGTGTTTCTCTTGTTTGCATCATATCTTGCCATGAGTAGCCTCATATAGCTTTGTCATGCACCATGCTTGTTGTACATCATGTCTTGTATATGTGTGGTGTGTTTACTATGTTGTGTGTTTCTTCTCGATAGTTCCTGTTTCGTTGCGATCGTGAGGATTCATTCGTCTACGCTTGGTTCGTCTTCATGGCTTCATCTTCTTCATGGACTCGTTCGTCTTCCTTGTGGGATTTCAGGCAAGATGACCGTGACCTTGGATCTCATTACTATCATTGCTATGCTAGTTGCTTCGTTCTACCGCTTTGCTGCGCTACCTATCAATTGCTCTTCAAGCCTCCCCCATTTGCCATGTCAGCCTCTAACCTTTTTCACCCTTCCTAGCAAACCGTTGCTTGGCTATGTTACCGCTTTTGCTCAGCCCCTCTTATAGCGTTGTTAGATGCAGGTGAAGTTGAAGATTGCTCCATGGTGGACAGGATTATGTTGTGATATCATAATATCTCTTATTTAATTAATGCATCTATATACTTGGTAAAGGGTGGAAGACTCGGCATTATGCCTGGTGTTTTGTTCCACTATTGCCGCCCTAGTTTCCGTCATACCGGTGTTATGTTCCCGAATTTTGCGTTCCTTACGCGGTTGGGTGATTTATGGGACCCCCTTGACAGTTCGCTTTGAATAAAACTCCTCCAGCAAGGCCCAACCTTGGTTTTACCATTTGCCTCACCACCACCTACTTTTCCCTTGGGAGTCGCTCTCTCGAGGGTCATCTTTATTTTAGCACCCCCTCGGGCCAGTGCTTCTCTAAGTGCTGGTCCGAACTAGTGCTCTTTGCAGCGCCCCCTCAGGGAAACTTGAGGTCTGGTTTTAGTTGTACGGATTGCTCATCCGGTGTTGCCCTGAGAACGAGATATGTGCAGCTCCTATCGGGATTCTCGGCGCATCGGGCGGTCTTGCTGGTCTTGTTTTACCATTGTCGAAATGTCTTGTAAACCAGGATTCCGAGTCTGATCGGGTCTTCCTGGGAGAAGGTATATCCTTCGTTGATCGCGAAAGCTTATCATGGGCTAAGTTGGGACACCCCTGCAGGTTATAATCTTTCGAAAGCCGTGCCCGCGGTTATGCAGCAGATGGGAATTTGTTATTGTCCGGTTGTAGATAACTTGACACCAGATCCGAATTAAAATGCATCAACCGCGTGTGTAGCCGTGATGGTCTCTTTTCAGCGGAGCCCGGGAAGTGAACACGGTTTTGGGTTATGTTTGACGTAACTAGGAGTTCAGGATCACTTCTTGATCATTGCTAGCTTCACGACCGTTCCGCTTGCTCTCTTCTCGCTCTTATTTGCGTATGTTAGCCACCATATCTGCTTAGTCGCTGCTGCAACCTCACCACTTTACCCCCCATCTTTTCCCATTAAGCTTTACTAGTCTTGATACCCATGGTAATGGGATTGCTGAGTCCTCGTGGCTCACAGATTACTACAACAACAGTTGCAGGTACAGGTTATGCGATGATCTTGACGCGAGAGTGATGTTTGCTTGTTTTGGAGTTCTTCTTCTGCTTCTTCTTTGATCAGGGGATATGTTCCAGGTCGGCAGCCTGGGCTAGCAGGGTGGATGTCGTTTGAGTTTATGTTCGTGTTTCATCCGTAGCCGGATGGTGCTCTTATGTAAGATGATGTTGTATCTGTGTGGCATTGTATGCCCCTTGTATGTATCCCCATCTATTATGTAATGTTGATGTAATGATATCCACCTTGCAAAAGCGTTTCAATATGCGGTTCTATCCTTGGTGGGACCTTCGAGTCTCTTTAGGATAGTATCGCATATTGGGCGTGGCAGTTTGTCCGGGGGGTTTGTCCTCTGTTGTGTCCTTTTTGTCACCATTGTCTTCTTTAGGCGTATCCACCATGTAGACGTCATATGATGAAGTGGCAGTCTAGTGCCCCGTGGGTGGTGGTTCCAGATCGTCCCCTGCATCGACGTCTATACCATCGATGTTGTCGGAGTCGAAGTCAAGCATGTCTGTTAGGTCATCGATAGTGGCTATAAAGTGGGTGGTGGGTGGGGTGCGATTTCTTCGTCATCTGTATCCCACACGGGCCGGGCATAGTTCGGCCAAGAGTCTCCTGATAAAGAGAGAGACTTTAACAAATTTAGCACATCGCCTAAGGGGGAGTGCTGAAAGATATCCACGGCGGTGAACTCCATTATTGGAGCCCAATCGGACTCGATGAGTCCGGACACGCGCGGTTCGGAGCCCACACCCGGACACAGGTCTGGGGGTCCGGTGGCGTAGATCCCCTTAACGGTGGAGTCTGCGTTCAGCTCTACCTCCAAAGAGTATGCGGCCTCTTTGGCGGGGTCCATCCACCCGTCCTCGATCGACGCGATCTGCCCCGGATTTAGGTCCGGAGCAGTTGCAGGGGCGATATCCAAAATACTGTCCGATAGTAGATTTAAGCCATGCTCGTCGTGACTGTTTGACACTCCTGATGCAGGCCCGAATCCGTCGAAGATTAAGTCTTCGCGAATATCAGCCGTGTAACTTAAGTTTCCAAACCTGTCCTGATGGCCAGGGGCATAGCTGTCGATCTGCTCTAGATGGCCAAGCGAATTGGCTCACAATGCGTAGCCGCCGAACACGAAAATCTGCCCGGGGAGAAGAGTCTCACCCTGGGCTCCGTTGTTGAAGGTTGAGGGAGCCATCGAGCCTTATAGCGACGACACAGAGGAACTCTCAATGAAAGCACCAATGTCGGTGTCAAAACCGGCGGATCTTGGGTAAGTGGTCCCGAACTGTGCGTCTAAGGCTAATGGTAACAGGAGGCTGGGGACACGATGTTTACCCAGGTTCGGGCCCTCTCGATGGAGGTAATACCCTACTTCCTGCTTGATTTATCTTGATGATATGAGAATTACAAGAGTTGATCTACCACGAGATCGTAGAGGCTAAACCCTAGAAGCGAGCCTATGATTATGATTTTTGTTGTCCTATGGACTAAACCCTCCGGTTTATATAGACACCGGAGGGGGCTAGGGTTACACAGAGTCGGTTATAGAGAAGGAGATCTATCATACGGATCGCCAAGCTTCCCTTCCACGCAAAGGAGAGCCCCATCCAGACACGGGACGAAGTCTTCAATCTTGTATCTTCATAGTCCGACAGTCCAGCCAAAGTATATAGTCCGGCTGTCCAGATACCCCCTTATCCAGGACTTCCTCACCCATTATCCCAAGCTTCTTGCAATTCGTGCTTCAGCGGCTGCATGTACACATTCATATTCTTCCCCGGATAGTTCGGCCCTGGAATTATCAACGTCAGGAAAATGTTCTTTCTTTGGATAGTCTGTCCGGGGGAGATTGAGTGGAATGACAAATATGGGCCAACAACTATATTGGGTTGCCGTCAGACCAAACACACTGAACCCATTCGTGCTGATGGCGACTCGAGGATGCCTCGGATCTGCCACTTTGTCGTCATGTAATGCATCGAAGTGCTTCCACGCTTCACCGTCCGATGTGTGCACCATCATCAGCTTCCCATCTGCATCTAGTTGGGTTCTTTTGCCTGTTTTGTGCCATGTCATCTGTCTTGACGTCTCTTCAACCATGAAAATACGTTCAAGTCTTGGTACGATTGGCATATACCGAAGAATATTAACGGGGATTTTGGTATGTGTTTTCTCACCCATACCATTGTCTACCACAACATACCTAGATGACTTGAAAATGGGACAATAGTTCAAGTCCACATACTGAAGCCTAAATAAGTCACATCCATTCTCACATGCATGTATCTTCTCATAGGGAATCTTAAGAGGACGGAGGATTTTGTCTGACTGGTACAGGTTTGAAGGTAGCACGTGTCCTTTGGGTAGAAAACGTCCAAATATTGTCATCATCGCGTCATAGCATTCTCTGCCCAAGTTGAATTGAGCCTTTAGAGCCATTATTTGTGATATGGCATCCAGCTGATAAAGCTCAGTGTGATCATGGAGAGGACGTTTTGAAGACTCCAACATTTCATTCAAGGCCTATGCAGATTCCTCCATCTCATCTTCCGAGTCCCGAGCATCATCAAAGTCTTGCAGCATGTCTTGCATCCCGGTACCATGCTCGTCAGTGCGACGACGAAGCACCTCAGCTCTGTCGCGTTCGTCAGACTCACCATGAAATGTCCACACCGTAAAACCCCTCTTCTGCAAGTGTTTTCCCATTTCATCCTCTATCCTCTTGTGCCAATTGTTGCACCCGGCACAGGGGCACCAGTTTGTCCTGTGGCCATTTGCAAATGCGGCTCTCAGAAACCCCTTGGTTTTTGTTAACTATTTAGTGGTCATGTTTTTCTGACTAGTGTGACTGGTGTACATCCATGCATGATCACTCATCTAGCCTAGCTACTGGACACATAAGAAATATATATATATATATATATAAATTAATCAGCATGTATATATTCATCAGTTAATGGAGTTTGTCACTTTTATTACGTCCATGCAACATACACGCTAATAGATAAAGATAGGTCCTAATCCAACCCGAGTATGTGTAGATTGGGTTCGTTTTCCCATGCTCTACTTCAGATCCGATGCAAAATTTCGGCAGCGCCTCCCTGCTGTTCTCCTGATACACGTCTTGGCAATAAGATGAGAGGATGTGTACCCTAAGAACAACAGGGAGGCACTGACGAAATTCTGCATCGGATCTGGAGCAGAGCATATGGGAAAACGAACCAAATCTACACATACTCTGGCTATCCATGGATACCGTTAGACAATTCGAAAGAATCATGGTTATAAATATGCAAATGCATGCATATTTATAGATGTAACCCTTTCAAACAGGAGACGCATAGTGGTCACACATACTGATGATTGAAGACACCTATAGCTAGCAAGTTTCATCGGCACGAAGACCGGAACAGATCAAATCAAGGGGGGGAGGAGATGTCATTTGTGCTAACACACGAATGCAGGGGCGGAGCTCGTTGTCGGATTTCGGGTTCCGCAAACCGTTGATAGGTTCGAACTCTGGGGTGCATGCGGAGATCTCAACCTACCCAGCCTGCCTACTCGCGATCCTCCTAAGCCTAGCGCGTCGAGCTCAAAGGGACAAAGAGACACAATAGTTTATCCTAGTTCGGGCCACCTTGCGGTGTAATACCCTACTCCAGCATTTTGGTGGATTGCCTCGAAGGGCTGCGGATGAACTAGTATAGTGGATGAACTGGCCTCAGGAGGTGAGGTGTTCTTGAGCTCAAGAGAGCTGGTGAGGTGGTTGGATGAGAAGGGATCTCGTCCCCCCCCCCCCCGTGGTGGTGGCTAAGTCCTATTTATAGTGGCCTTGGTCCTCTTACCAAATGTTGGCGGGAAGGGATCCCAAAACTTCCAGATTTGAAGGGGGACAAGTAGTACATCCTATCCTCACTAAAGTGGTCTTCGCCTGCGAAAAGCCTTTGGTCGCCTCGCTGCAGTGGGCTCGGTGATGACCCCCGTCTTGCTGTCCTAGCGGTCTTGGTCTTATTGCACCAGAATGGAGACCTTTGGCTGATTCCTCGGGACTCCACACCTGCCGCTTGCCTCCTTTGCACCGAAGGGGAAACTGGCGCCCTGTGCTCGCTGGCGCCCGCCTTGCCTTGGTCGTCATGGCTCACGTCAGCTGAGCCTCGTGAGGTGCACCTTGCATAGAACTCTCTGCCCCTCGGGAGCCAACCTAAGGAGGTCGATCCCTTAGGGGTCTTGGTGTCGTCTGCCTCGCGAGGCTTGGCCCCTCGTGAGGGTCTTGAGCTGTTGTTGCTGAAGCTGGACCGTACCAGGCTGCTGATGGAGCTGCGCAATGGGCCGCAGGCAGGAAAGTCTGGGTACCCCCGTATCCAGAAGGCTGACAGTAGCCCCTGGGCCCAAGGCGCACTTGGACTTGGCTTCTAGGAGAAGCCAAAGGGCAAGTCCCGAGCGCCGCAGGACCTAATCGCCTTCGGCCTTGCACGACATGTGGCGGTTGATTGGACGTGGGCGTCTCCACTTCCCCATGCTGCCTCGACAATTGTTTCCGTATGACAAAAGGGTTGCCATTTGATGTCGTGCCTTCATTGCCTTCCCTTCGCCTTGCTCCAGATCCCCTTCTCCCAATGCCAAAGAAATTCTCCAGATCTACCAATCCTCTCCTCCTATCTTCCGCCTGATGGCCGCTGAGAAAACCAAAGCTCCAGCCCCGGCTGCCGACCCCACTTGGTTCGAGCTGGCGTTGATCACGCCCTCCGTCACCAGGGAGAAGCTCCAGACTGCGCTCCTCCTGACGGCAAGCAACGATAGCGAGTGGGGGAAGACTGTGAACCGGGTCGCCTCCGCCGTGCCGGAGCCTGCGGATAGTACCTTCTATCCTTTCTTCCTGCACAGTGTCTGCTCGGGGATGGTTCCTCCCTTCTCCCACTTATTTTATGTTGTTCTCCATCATTACAGCCTCTACGCTATCCACATCCATCCCAACTCCGTTCTCCTCTTGTCATTCTTTGCCTTCTACTGCGAGGCATTCGTGGGCGTGATGCCCTCCATCGCCATGCTTCGACACTTCTTCTTCCTCCGAATGACTAGCGATCGGCCTGCAGGGTGTGTCGGCTTTGTCGCGGCCCGAACGGTAACGCGATCTCCCGCGCCGGGAAGAAGGTGGAGGACGCCCGGAACAAGTGGGTCTTAATGGACGCCAAGTGCTCCCACGACTAGATAGAGCTGCCGACCGGGCTCCCGGCCTCCCAGAAGGGGTGGTTTTCTGAGAAGATCACCGACCCCGTTTGAAGCCACTGATGAGGAAGATGGAGGATGACCTGAAGGCCGAGAAGCTGACGGGGCCATGATCGTTAGGGACTTCCTGATGCAGCTCCTGGCGCCACTGCAGGATCGCTCCTGCCACCTGTGTAAGCTCGCGGGTGCCGATGACAATATCCGCCTGCGCCAGGACGGCCTTCTTGTGGAGGAGCTAAGCAAAGTGCTGCTTTCCTTGACTAGGAAGGTCCCGAGCGGCCCTCCAAGTGACTGCCTCCTGCTGTACCGCCGAGATGACGGAGAGAAGATTGCCGCCACCATACCCATTTTTGACGAGTTTGGGCCCATGCCGACGGGGCCTCCCCTGCCGGCTGCCTCCTTGGTGAACTTGTCCTTTGGCGACCGCTCCTCCGAGGCCACCAAGGAGGACAAGGGGGAGGCGGAATCCTCTGCCCCGAAGCAGGGGAAGCTCCTCTACAACTTCTCTGACGAGGACACGCTTTCGGTGGTGGAGCTGGCTCGCCCTATAGGGGTCACCACGAGATCCGGGGTAGCCTCCTTAAAGTAGCTGAAGCGGACGTCGATGAGGAGGGGCAGGACTGCGCTGATCCCTCTAGGCAGTGCCCCACCTTCGCCAGCAACATCCCGAGCGGCGCTGACCGCATGCTCTCCTGCTCCCAAGAGCACATCTCCAGCTGCCCCGACCAAGCCCCCGCTGATGAGCCTAAAGAGGAGCTACGTTGCTTTGGACTAGTGAGTCTTTTTCTTGGCCTTGTTCTTGATTCTTGATGCGATGCTTAGTGTCTTCGTCTGGCGTTAGGCAGCCATTGTCGTCAAAGAAGAAGGAGGACGCTGATGTCGCCGTGGTCGAGCATGTCAAGGTGGCTGCCGCAACTTTGGCGAAGAAGGGCGTTGTGGATCCTACAGCTCCAGCGGCAGCACCGTCTTCTCAAGACTCGGGGGCCCAGTCTCGGGAGGAGCCTGCACCAAGGGCAGGGCTGACTCTAGCGGCGTCCGCCTCCATCGCGACTGCTGAGGTCGCAAGGCCTCCGGAGCCCCCAACCCTTCCTGCCGCTACAACCTCACCGCCTTGGTGCCAAGAACATCTCCACTTACGCCCACTGTGCTGCTGGGCCATGGCGCTCCTGCCACCTCCAAAGCCTTGGAGGAGGCCTGCGCCACGCGGGACCATCTCTAGGGTGATCTTCAAGCTCCAGACCGGTGCGCAACATTGTGACGCCTGTGGCTGATCTCAGGGTGGCTCCAGGCCAATGCATCTGTCCAAGCGGCCTGGGGTTCCGCGGAGGAGGCCCAGAAGGTGGCCGAGGTAGCCGCTGCCGGGCGTGACTTGGCGCAGAAAGAAGTCCAGGACGCCCAGGAGCAGTGCCGCGCAGTGGAAGCCGAACTGAAGGATTTCCGGGATCAGCAGGGCACCCAGGCCAGCCAGCTCCAGGAGCGAGAGGAGAAGCTGAAGGCCCATGAGGCTGCCTTCGCTAGCCGCGACGCGGAGCTGAAGGAGGCAGCCAAGGAGCAGGCCACGGAGCACGACCGCCTGAAGAGGTTGAAGGAGGAAGCGGAGTCGGCCCAGGCATCCCTTGCTGAGGCCAAAGAGGCGGCTTCCATGGAGCACAACACCCTCGGCTTCCTTTAGGCGAGGTTCCACAAAGCTCGCCAGACACTCTTTGGGAGCGATCCTCTGGGAACGGTGGTGACCTCAAAGGAGAGCCCAGCAGCCCTGCTTCCTGAAGTCGTCGACGGGCTTGAAGATGCCGTCGACGGGTTTGGCTCGATGGTGGAAGGTGAGGCTCGCTCGCTTTCTTCCTCGGCCTTGACGCGCGCTTTCAGCCATCTCTATCTTCGGGACGCCAGCTTCAACTTCGCCGCCTTCCTCGATCCCGTGGACCCCAACTCCTGCGACGTTGTTGATGGGGCCGTGAAGAGTTCGGTGAACGCCCTGCTAGACAAGTTCCTCGTTGTCGTCCCTATGGCTGCATCCGAGCGGAACGGCGGCGTTGCTATCGACGGGGCCCTGCAGGCAGGCGATGGCGGCAACTAGGGCTGGAGAGGTGGCTTGGTGGTGCTGCTCCTTCTTGTTTTTATCCTGTGGCATGTAGCATGCCTCATGGAGGCGTTAAAACCGATTGCTTGGAAAATTATGTTTTGTAATAACTAGCTTATGGTTCCCCGAATTTTTCCGTTTGCTTTGTTGTTCTACGTCGGCAGGGTCCGACCCCGCGCGTACCTCAGCCGCCACTGGGTCGTCCGGATTGCAAGGATGAGGCTAGGGGTTGTGGGGCTATGTGACCAGTTAGGCTTCTGAGACGCGATGCTTAGGAGTCCCCCTTGACGTTCGAACAGCTCGGGAAAATAGGTGCGAGAGCAAGCCTTGGTGTTCTGCCTTGGCAGGGCCCGACCCCGCGCATACCTCAGCTGCCGCTAGGTCGTCCGGATCACTAGGACGAGCCCAAGGGGTGAGGGGCTAGGTGGTCAGTTAGGCTCCTAAGACGCGATGCTCCGGAGTCCCCCTTGACGTACGGACGGCTTGAGAAGGGAAAGACGAGAGTTAGGCCTTGGTGTTCTGCGTCAGCAGGGCCCGACCCCGCGCATACCTCAGCCGCCATTGGGTTGTCCGGATCGCCAGGATGAGGCCAGGGGGTGAGGGGCTGCGTGGTCAGTTAGGCTCCTGAGACGCGATGCTCAGGAGTCCCCCTTGACGTACGAACAAACATCATACCTCTCCTCGTCGGGCTCTCGCTCGGGAGGGGCGCGCGAAGACCAAGTCCATGGGACCTGGCAAGGTGGCGTACGCCAGGCGAGACATTAGCGTAGCCCCCGTGCCCAGCCCCCTCGCGCTACCCTCCCGAGGGAGAGCAGCGCGGTGAGTCTAAGCACTGAGCTCGGAGGCCCCCTGAGGTTACTACAGCCGTGAGGCTATCCTTAGTTGTTTATCACCAGCGTGAAGCATGGCTCTTCCACTCTTGCACGGGCATAGCCGCTCCTCAGCAGTGTCGACGGCCAGCACGGAGAATGGTGCTTCCACTGGTGCATGGGAGGGGGCTCCCTCTGAGGAGAGCTCCCGGGGCGTGTATAGCCCCGCCCTGACACGTGGCTCGCACGGCAGGGCTGGAGGAGGTGTGTATGGGCACCCGTGAGCCAGCATGGGGCTCACAAGGCCCTACCTCAAGGCTGGTTGCGCATGAATTTGATCGGGAACTCTTGTGTTAGTCCTGCAAGATGGTTAGGAAACCTGCATCGAGTGAGTCTCCTGAGGTTATTGCATGAGAAGGCTAGACACCAACGACCCCGGGAGGTGACGTGAACGGGGCCGGCCCGCCAGACAGAGCTCAGCCATTGGGTTTATCGATGTTGCAGGGACGGACCCGAGCACAGACGCCGTGCCCAGTCTTCTCATGCAAAGATCCTAAAGAAAAACAACCGGCGCGCGGCTCCCGTGGCGACGAGGCACCAGGTCGCACGCCCTCACTTGTTCGCCTACGATTAGCTCATGCGAGAACAAAAACACCAAGGGCCATGGGAGCTGACATACACGGGGGCTGGCCCGTGAGCTAGTGCTCAGCCTCTTGGGTTTAGCAACGCTGCAGGGATGGACCCGAGCACATACATCATGCCAATCCTTAATCATGAGGCGGTCGTGGGTGGGTTCGCAAGGGCGCGGGACGTTCTTGGAGACGAAGCGCCGGTCAAGAAGTTCATAATCTTAAGGTAGCTCATAAGAGAAGGTAAACTAGTTCTGACAGATGCAAAAGAGATACATGCCGCAAGGATGGACCCATGCGACTTGGGGATAGTGCAGCCCGAGGGGCGCCCCCAAACTGAACAAACTAAAAAGATGTCACCTGGCACCGTTGCTGAAGAGATGTCGGGGTAGCAGAAGGTGTGCACCGCTGAGGTCGTCCTTCACGAGCCGCCTTGGTCCTGAGCCTCGGGAGGCTCCGGGGGCCCGAGGGCCTCCTGAAGGTGCATATCCATTTCTGCCAGGATCGCCCGGTCCCTTGCCTCCCGAGCCGCCAGGACACCTCGCACGTAGTGCTGGAACGCCACAGCCGCGCTCGGCAGGTAGAAGGGCATGCGAACGCAGCTGTGAGGAGGACCCTTGCATCGGCCGGCACAAGACGGCCAGAAGAGCTGCCGAGATGCGGCCTGTTGAGGCCTGGGATGTCGATGTAGACGCGGAACTCCTTACCCTCTTCAGGGCAATGAGCCGCGCCTCGCGGTGGGCGGCGATCAGCCTGCAGAACCCTTGCCTCTTGATTCTCCTGGACTGCCTTGCTTATGAACTCCTGAGCGCCTGATGCCTTACACCCTGCGCCTTCTCCTGGGAAGCGTGCACTGAAGCATGCCTCCACGTGGTGCCCGAGCACCTCCCTCGTGACGTTGGCCAGGTCTGAGACCCTCTAGAGGAGAGTCCCCGAGCCTAGCTTGAGAGGGGCGCCGGGCACGCTTTTCTATGCGATAGGTGAAGGCGCCCCATCCAGGGACGTGAGGCTCAGCGCAGCGCTGTTGGGTGATGCTTTCTCGTGAGATCCCTGTCCCAGATGCAGCTTCTTCTTCTTGGGGGCGACCTCAGGAGGGAGGACACCACCCTCGTCTTCAGGGTTCTCAACTGCTGCGGCCTAGTAGGCGCGCTCGAGGGAGCACACCGCGTCCTTATCCTTGCAAGCGACCGTGATGATGCCGCTTCTCCCTGGCATCTTGAGGACGTTGTAGCCATGGTGCGTTGCTTCCATGAACTTGGCCAGTGGTGAGTACCCGAGGATGGTGTTGTACGGCAGATGAATGTCGGCAACGTCGAAGTCGATGAGCTCGGTGTGGTAGTTGTCGCGCTCGCCGAAGGTGACAAGGAGACGGATCTGCCCTATCGGATGCATGGAACCGCCGGTCACTCCTGAGAATGGCTTGGTAGGCCGAGGATGGTGATATGGCACTTGGAGTCTGTTGAACGTCTGAACAGAGAGAACATTGAGCCCTGCTCCACCATCGATGAGAGTCTTGGTGACGACCACGTTGCTGATTACGGTCGAGCAGAGCATTGGGAGCGCACCGGCAGTGGCAGCGCACTTGAGCTAGTCGGAGGAGTTGAAGGTGATGGCGTATTTGGACCACCTGAGCGGGCGAGTTGCCTTGGGCTTGGGGAGCGCGACGTTCACCTGCGTGCGGACTGCTTGAAGATGCGGTGAGAGGCTAGGGCCTGAGAGCCGCCCAGGATGCAAGCGATGGCTCAAGGCTCCTAGAAGCCCCCAGCCCCCTTGTCCTGGTGATGATCTTCGTTCCTTCTTGGTGGTGGAGGCAGTGGAGGAAGAGCAGCATTGCCCTGAGGCTGGTCCCTCCAGGCGCCCTCGCGAGGCTGGCCCTACCAGCGGTCCTCCCGAGGCTGGTTACACCATTCCTTGCGATGGTCGCGGTCGTCCTAGCATCCTCCACCTCGGCCACCTCCACGACCGTACCCTCGATCATCGCGCTCGGGGCATCGACCGAGGCGCCTGTCACGGAGGGCCCTGAGCTCCTGTCAGTCATTGGTGTTGTGGCTGTGGACATTGTGGAAGACGCAGAACGGTTGGTTGCTCTTGGATGACTCGAGGTGGTCACAGCCGCGCTTCATCTCTGTCTCAGCTGCAAGCACAGCAGGTCCCTTGCGCTTCACATCCTTGGCCTTGGCTTTCTTGTCTTCTGGGTCGGCATCAGGGAGCTCGAGGAGGGAGAGGCGCCACTCCTCATCCTTCACGCACTTGTTCGCCATGTTGAACATCTCTAGGGCTGTGCAGAGGTCCTCGTGAATGGCGAGCTCCTCCTTCATCTTTACGTCGTGGACGCCATCAGTGAACGCCGAGATGATGGCCTCGTCCAACACCTTGGGGATCTTGAGGCGAACGTTGTTGAAGCACTGGATGTACTTCTGCAGGGTCTTTCCTGGTTACTGATTGATGCGTTGTAGGTCACCCGCGGCTGGTGGGCGGCCGCGTGTGCCCTGGAAATTGGTGATGAAGTGGTTGCGCATCTCGTCCCAGGAGGCAACAGATCTTCTACGTCTTGAGATAGCGTTGGTTTTCCCCGAAGAGGAGAGGGTGATGCAGCAAGTGTAGCGTAAGTATTTCCCTCAGTTTTTGAGAACCAAGGTATCAATCCAGTAGGAGGCTCCTCAAAAGTCCCACGCGCCTACACAAACAAACTGAGAGCTCGCAACCAACGCAATAAAGGGGTTGTCAATCCCTTCACGGCCACTTGCGGAAGTGAGATCTGATAGAGATAGTATGATAAGATAAATATATTTTTGGTATTTTATAATATAGATGCAAGAAAGTAAAGATGCAAATAAAAGTAGATTGAAAGCAAATATGATAAGAGATAGACCCGGGGGCCATAGGTTTCACTAGAGGCTTCTCTCGAGAGCATAAGTATTACTGTGGGTGAACAAATTACTATCGAGCAATTGATAGAAAAGCGAATAAGTATGACGTTATCTAGGCATGATCATGTATATAGGCATCACGTCCATAACAAGTAGACCGACTCCTGCCTGCATCTACTACTATTACTCCACACATCGACCGCTATCCAGCATGCATCTAGAGTATTAAGTTCATAAGAATAGAGTAACGCATTAAGCAAGATGACATGATGTAGAGGGATAAACTCATGCAATATGATATAAACCCCATCTTGTTATCCTCGATGGCAACAATACAATATGTGTCTTGCAACCCTTTCTGTCACTGGGTAAGAAAACTACAAGATTGAACCCAAAGCTAAACAATTCTCCCATGGCAAGAAAGATCAATCTAGTAGGCCAAACCAAACTGATAATTCGAAGAGAGTTGCAAAGATAACTCAATCATACATAAAAGAATTCAGAGAAGATTCAATTAATATCCATAGATAAATCTGATCATAAAACCACAATTCATCGGATCTCGACAAACACACCGCAAAAAGAGATTACATCGAATAGATCTCCACAAGAGAGGGGGAGAACATTGTATTGAGATCCAAAAAGAGAGAAGAAGCCATCTAGCTAATAACTATGGACCCGTAGGTCTGTGGTAAACTACTCACAACTCATAGGAGGGGCAAGGATGTTGATGTAGAGGCCCTCCATGGTTGATTCCCCCTCCGGCAGAGTGCCGGCGAAGGCTCCAAGATGGGATCTCACGGATACAGAAGGTTACGGTGGTGGAAATTGTGTTTCGTGGTGCCCCTGGATGTTTTCGGAGTCCGTATGTATATATAGGAGGAAGAGGTACGTCGGTGGATGCCAGAGGGGCCCACGAGACAGGGGGCGCGCGCTACAGGGGGGGCGCCCTCCTATCTCGTGGAGGCTCCGGTTGCTTCTTGACTTGCACTCCAAGCTCTCCGTATCTTGTTCGTTCCAAAAATCATGTTCCCGAAGGTTTCATTCCGTTTGGACTCCGTTTGATATTCCTTTTCTTCGAAATACTGAAATAGGCAAAAAACAGCAATATGGGCTGGGCCTCCGGTTAGTAGGTTAGTCCCAAAAATGATAATAATGTATAAAATAAAGCCCATAAACATCCAAAACAGGTAATATAATAGCATGGAATAATAAAAAATGATAGATACGTTGGAGATGTATCAAGCATCCCCAAGCTTAATTCCTGCTCGTCCTCGAGTAGGAAAATGATAAAAGAGAATTTTTGATGTGGAATGCTACCTAGCATAATTCTCAATGTAATTTTCTTTAATGTGGCATGAGTGTTCAGATCCAAATGATACAAAATAAAAGTTCATATTGACAAAAGAAATAGTAATACTTCAAGCATACTAAGCAAAGTAATCATGTCTTCTCAAAATAACATGGCCAAAGAAAGTTATCCCTACAAAATCATATAGTCTGGCTGTTGCTCTATCTTCATCACACAAAGTATTTAACCATGCACAACCCCGATGACGAGCCAAGCAATTGTTTCATACTTTAATAATCTCAAACTCTTTCAACTTTCACGCAATACATGAGCGTGAGCCATGGACATAGCACTATATGTGGAATAGAATGGTGGTTGTGGAGAAGACAAAAAAGGAGAAGATAGTCTCACATCAACTAGGCGTATCAACGGGCTATGGAGATGCCCATTAATAGATATCAATGTAAGTGAGTAGGGATTGCCATGCAACGGATGCACTAGAGCTATAAATATATGAAAGCTCAACAAAAGAAAACTAGTGGGTGTGCATCCAACTTGCTTGCTCACGAAGACCTAGGGCATTTTTAGGAAGCCCATCATTGTAATATACAAGCCAAGTTTTATAATGAAGAATTCCCACTAGTATATGAAAGTGACAACATATGAGATTCTCTATCATGAAGATCATGTTGCTACTTTGAAGCACAAGTGTGGAAAAAGAGATAGTAGCATTGTCCCTTCTCTCTTTTTCTATCATTATCTCTTTTTTTTCTTTTTTTCCTTTTTCTCTTTTTTTTCTTTGGCCTTTTTTTCTTTTTGGCCCTTCTTTTTTTTTCTTTTTTTCTTTTTGTAAAGTCCGAAGTCTCATCCCGACTTGTGGGGGAATCATAGTCTTCATCATCCTTTCCTCACTGGGACAATGCTCTAATAATGAAGATCATCACACTTTTATGGATTTACAACTCGAAAAATTACAACTCAAAGCTAGAACAAGATATGACTCTATGTGAATGCCTCCGGCGGTATACCGGGATATGCAATGAATCAAGAGCGACATGTATGAAGATTAAGATGGTGGCTTTGCCACAAATAAGATGTCAACCACATGATCATGCAAAGAGAAATATGACAATGATGGAACATGCCATAATAAACGGAACGGTGGAAAGTTGCAGGGCAATATATCTCGGAAATTCTATGGAAATGCCATAATAGGTAGGTATGGTGGCTGTTTTGAGGGAGGTATATGGTGGGTGTATGGTACCGGCAAAAGTTGCACGGTACAAGAGAGGCTAGCAATAATGAAAGGGTGAAAGGGGTGCGTATAATCCATGGACTGAACATTAGTCAAAAGAACTCATATACTTGTTGTAAAAATTTAGAAGTCATCAAAAACCAAAGCACTACACGCATGCTCCTAGGGGGATAGATTGGTAGGAAAAGACCATCGCTCGTCCCTGACTGCCACTCACAAGGAAGACATTCAATAAATAAAATTGTGCTCCAACTTCATCACAAAGCGGTTCACCATACGTGCATGCTACGGGAATCACAAACTTCAACACAAGCATTCTTTAAATCCATAATTAGCCGACTAGCATGACTTTAATATTACTACCTCCATATCTCAAAACAATTATCAAGCATCAAATTGATCATAGCATCCAGTTCACTTTCTATGATAGTTTTTATTATACCCAACTTGGATGCTCATCATTCTAGGACCAAATTAAAACCATAGCAAATACCATGCTGTTCTAAGAAACTCTCAAAATAATATAAGTGAAGCATGAGAGACTAGCAATTTCTATAAAATTAATCCACCACCATGCTCTAAAAGATATAAGTGAAGCACTAGAGCAAAAACTATCAAGCTCAAAAGATATAAGTGAAGCACATAGAGTATTCTAGCAAATTCTAATCAAATAGGCTTCTCCCAAAAGGTGTGTTAAAGCAAGGATGATTGTGGTAAACTAACAAGCAAAGACAAATATCATACACGATGCTCCAAGCAAAACACATATCATGTGGCGAATAAAAATATAGCTCCAAGTAAAGTTACCAATGAACGAAGACGAAAGAGGGGATGCCTTCCCGGGGCATCCCCAAGCTTAGGCTGTTGGCTATTCTTGAATATCTTGGGGTGCCTTGGGCATCCCCAAGCTTAGGCTCTTGCCACTCTTTATTCCATAGTCCATAAAAGCTTTACCCAAAACTTGAAAACTTCACAACACAAAACTCAACAGGAAATCTTATAAGCTCCGTTAGTGAAAGAAAACAAAACCACCACATAAGGTACTGTAATGAACTCATTATTTATTTATTTGGGTGTTAAACCTACTGTATTCCAACTTCCTTATGGTTTATAAACTAATTTATTAGCCATAGATGCATTGAAATAAGCAAACAACACACGAAAAACAGAATCTGTCAAAAACAGAACAGTCTGTAGCAATCTGTAACTAACGCAAACTTCTGGAACTCTAAAAATCCTACCAAAATAGGACGTACTGGAAAATTTGTTTATTGATCAGAAGCAAAAATAATCAATGCAAAAGCACGTTTCTGTGATTTATTGAATTTTTTCTTGTGAGCAAAAGTTTCTGTTTTTCAGCAGAATCAAATCAACCATCATCGTAGTTTATCCTATAGGTTCTACTTGGCACAAACACTAAACAAAAGATAAAAATACATCTAAACAGAAAGAAACAAAATTTAACGCTAAACAGGAACAAAAACAAAGAACATAAAGAAAATTGGGTTGCCTCCCAACTAGCGCTATCGTTTAACGCCCCTAGCTAGGCATAAAAGCGAGGATAGATCTAAGTAGTGCCATCTTTGGCACTCATCTTTTTAATGGGGTTATGCTCAAGTTCGAGAGGCTCTTTGCTTTTCCCTTCATGTTCAGAGTCCTAAGATCTAAGGCATCTAACCTCTTATTGTAAAGTGTGATCAAATTATTCATGCGGTTGATACTCGCAACAATATTCTTAAAAGGTTCAACAAGTTTTTGCAATTCAAGAAGTATTTCTAAAATTTGGGTTCCTTCAAGAGATAAAGATGATCTTTCTTGTCGGGGAAGTATTCCTACTATCCCCTATAAAATTTCATAAGCGGAACTAGGATCAACCTCAATAAATTCCCCTTCTGCGGTAACATCAAGGAGCTGTTTGTGGGGTAAGGTTAACCCAATGTAAAAAATGCGAATTAAAATCTTGAAATCTCCTTCTAGGGCACACCTACAGTAAGATTCTAACATCCTAAACCAAGCATCTTTTAAATTTTCACCTTGTCTTTGTTTGAAGTGGAGAACTTCAAAGTCGGGAGGCGAAGGGATAAAAACTGAGCTAGCCATAATGACGAGGTAAACGAGCAAGCACACGGGCAACGGAAAAAGGAAAGCGGAAAAGAGAGGAGATTGGGAAAGAGAGGGCGAATAAAACAGCAAGGGTGAAGTGGGGGAGAGGAAAATGAGAGGCAAATGGAGAATAATGTAAATGTGAGGGAGATGAGTTTGTGATGGGTACTTGGTATGTCTTGACTTGAGCAAAGACCTCCCCGGCAATGGCGCCAGAAATCCTTCTTGCTACGTCTTGAGCTAGCGTTGGTTTTCCCCGAAGAGGAGAGGGTGATGCAGCAAGTGTAGCATAAGTATTTCCCTCAGTTTTTGAGAACCAAGGTATCAATCCAGTAGGAGGCTCCTCAAAAGTCCCACGCGCCTTCACAAACAAATTGAGAACTCGCAACCAATGCAATAAAGGGGTTGTCAATCCCTTCACGGGCACTTGCGAAAGTGAGATCTGATAGAGATAGTATGATAAGATAAATATATTTTTGGTATTTTATAATATAGATGCAAGAAAGAAAAGATGCAAATAAAAGTAGATTGAAAGCAAATATGATAAGAGATAGACCCGGGGGCCATAGGTTTCACTAGAGGCTTCTCTCAAGAGCATAAGTATTACGGTGGGTGAACAAATTACTGTCGAGCAATTGATAGAAAAGCGAATAATTATGACGTTATCTAGGCATGACCATGTATATAGGCATCACATCCATAACAAGTAGACCGACTCCTGCCTGCATCTACTACTATTACTCCACACATCGACCGCTATCCAGCATGCATCTAGAGTATTAAGTTCATAAGAACAGAGTAATGCATTAAGCAAGATGACATGATGTAGAGGGATAAACTCATGCAATATGATATAAACCCCATCTTGTTATCCTCGATGGCAACAATACAATATGTGTCTTGCAACCCTTTCTGTCACTGGGTAAGAACACCGCAAGATTGAACCCAAAGCTAAACACTTCTCCCATGGCAAGAAAGATCAATGTAGTAGGCCAAACCAAACTGATAATTCGAAGAGAGTTGCAAAGATAACTCAATCATACCTAAAAGAATTCAGAGAAGATTCAATTAATATCCATAGATAAATCTGATCATAAACCCACAATTCATCGGATCTCGACAAACACACCGCAAAAATAGATTACATCGAATAGATCTCCACAAGAGAGGGGGAGAACATTGTATTGAGATCCAAAAAGAGAGAAGAAGCCATCTAGCTAATAACTATGGACCCATAGGTCTGTGGTAAACTACTCACAACTCATAGGAGGGGCAAGGATGTTGATGTAGAGGCCCTCCATGGTTGATTCCCCCTCCGACAGAGTGCCGGTGAAGGCTCCAAGATGGGATCTCGCGGATACAAAAGGTTACGGTGGTGGAAATTGTGTTTCGTGGTGACCCTGGATGTTTTCGGGGTCCGTAGGTATATATAGGAGGAAGAGGTACGTCGGTGGATGCCCGAGGGGCCCACGAGACAGGAGGCGCGCCCTACGGTGGGGGGGGGGGCTCCTATCTCGTGGAGGCTCCGGTTGTTTCTTGACTTGCACTCCAAGCTCTCCGGATCTTGTTTGTTCCAGAAATCACGTTCCCGAATTTCATTCCGTTTGGACTCCGTTTGATATTTCTTTTCTTCGAAATACTAAAATAGGCAAAAAACAGCAATATGGGCTGGGCCTCCGGTTAGTAGGTTAGTCCCAAAAATGATAATAATGTATAAAATAAAGCCCATAAACATCCAAAACAGGTAATATAATAGCATGGAACAATCAAAAATTATATATACGTTGGAGATGTATCAGGATCCCACAGGGAGGTTCAAGATCCAGGAGTGCATGCCATCCTTGAGGGCCATGGGAAACCAGTTCACCACGATCTTCTCGTCGCTGCTGGCCGCCTCGATGCTCAGCTCGTACAGCTGCAGGAACTCGGCGGGGTCGGCTGTGCCGTTGTAGCATGGGGGAAGGTCAGGCTTGAACTTGCCCGGCCAGACGATGTTGCGAAGCTCCGGGGTGAATGCGCGGCACCTTGCGGTGGTCACGGGAGCCCGTCGAGGTGGTGGAGCTTGGTCTTGGTGCCCGTGATCCACCATCATCACAGGTGGCACACGGTCCTAGCGTGGGGTGCTGGAAGCACACGTGCATCTTCTTGGGGCTGCTGCACCACTTGGCAGCTCGCCTCTTCGTGCGCACGCGCCTGGCTGAGGCCCCCCCTGAGCCACGTCGCCCACGGCAGGCAGTTGCTGAGGCAGCGAGCGGGCCGGTGTAGTGGAGTGTCTGGCAACACTGACGAGCTCGGCGATGCGCTCGAGCCACTCCTCGTAGAGGTCATCGATTGGGCGGTAGCAGAGGAGCTCCCGCGCCATGAGCATAGCAGCCCGCGCGCTTGCCGGGCCGCGACACGCGTGGGAGGACGAAGTAGCTGGAGTCTGCAACGGAGTGGCGGTGCGCCGGTCACGGTGCATCGAGGGGTGCAGCGGTGAAGCTTGCTGCTCGTGGCCAGCAGGCCTCATGGCAGCGTTGGCTGCCGGTGACGAAGGACGATGGGGACAACCATCGCCCGTCGGAGCTGCCTGAGCGGCAAGTGCGGCCCAGCGCTCAGCGCGCGCCCGACGTGTATCAGCCATGGAGGTGTCGGAGCAGCGGTGGATCGATCGACGGAAGAGAGGATCCCATGCACCCCTACCCGGCGCGCCAAATGTCGGATTTCGGGTTCCACAAACCCTTGATAGGTTCGAACTCTGAGGTGCATGTGGAGATCTCAACCTACCTAGCCTACCTACTCACGATCCTCCTAAGCCTAGCGCGTCAAGCTCAATGGGACAAAGAGACACAACAGTTTATACTGGTTCGGGCCACCTTGCAGTGTAATACCCTACTCTAGTGTTTTGGTGGATTGCCTCAAAGGGCTGTGGATGAACTAGTACAGTGGATGACCTGGCCTCATGAGGTGAGTTGTTCT
>NC_057807.1:547232293-547234333 GCF_018294505.1 Triticum aestivum
GTGGCCTTGGTCCTCTTCCCAAATGTTGGCGGGAAGGGATCCCACAACGACCAGATTTGAAGGGGGACAAGTAGTACATCCTATCCTGACTAAAGTGGTCTTTGCATGCAAAAAGCCTCTCGTCGTGACGCTGCGGTAGGCTCGGTGATGAACTCCATCTTGTTGTCCTGGCGGTCTTGGTCTTGTTGCACCAGAATGGAAACATTTTGCTGATTCCTCGGGACTCCACACCTGCCGCTTGCCTCCTTTGCACCGAAGGGGAAACTGGCACCCGCCTGGCCTTGGTCGTCATGGCTCACATCAGCTGAGCCTCGTGAGGTGCACCTTGCATAGAATTCTCTGCCCCTCGGGAGCCAGCCTAAGGAGGCCGATCCCTTGGGGGTCTTGGTGTCATCCGCCTCGCGAGGCTTGGCCCCTCGCGAGGCTTGGCCCCTCGCGAGGGTCTTGAGCTGTTGATGCTGAAGCTAGGCCGTACCAGGCCGTTGATGGAGCCGCGCGTTGGGCTGCAGGCAGGCAAGTCTGGTTACGCCCGTATCCTGAACGCCGACACTTCTCGAACACTAGACTCTCGCAGCGACGAAAAAATTGCACATTTAAATCGAAAAATGAGTTTCATAGCAATATTGTTTTTTCCGTCAACCTAACAAAATATTTACAATAGGATGAGCGGGTTAGGGGTTCCTCGGTGTCGATAGAACCCTAAATAGCAAGTATCATCAGTGCAAGATACATGAGGAGCTCGATGTTGAACACTGGATCCACGTCCCACAATTGACGCCGGCGCTCGGTGTCCTACAACAATAGTTCTAGTGGCCGATGACGGTTGAACACCTTGGCAATTTGTGTGGCAGCCTTTGCAATGAGGATTAAAGCCAAGTTTTGAAAGTTCAAACAACCAAACCGAGTTGAGTCAGTTTGGGTGTTTCAAGTTTAAACACTTAGCTTTTAATCGGCATCTCAGAGGCTGCCAGACAAATTTGCAATGGTGTTCGACGCCGAGAACTATTGTTGTGGGATGCAGGACCCTTGTGTCACTTGTGGGACGTTGATGTAGTGTTTGACACCGACGACGACATGTATCTCGCACAGACGATACTTGCTATTTAGGGCTCAATCGACAGCAAGGAACCCCCTAACCCTCGTCCTCGGGCGCCTTAAATTAGCATGCATTCAGTAAGAAAAACTACATCGTCTCTTGCGTCCGTACTTCATCGAATATTATCACTAATACATCTCGAATAGTATCACACATATAGCATCGCTAATACAGCTAGAACCCTAGTGAACGACGGGTATCGGCGCGGTCGGAAGAGAAGGAACCATCACAGGGTCATAGCTCTAGTGAGATCCCTAAAGAACCTGCCAGGTATTGTCGAACCTGCCCTCCAACGCAACCATGTAGCGACGGACGTGCTCATCCTCCTCGCTGACACGGTGACGTACCACCTCCGTGGTGTCCGAAAGCCTCGGGACCATCACTAGCCCACATGACTGCCACCAAAGTAGGTTCGGGTCAACGACGGGCTATATCCTCACCAAGCTACGCCCCCGGAAGGTAGAACCTCCCAGTACCAGCCCGGTGGAGCCCAGTCTCGGACATGGCCCCGCTAATCAAGCATGCCTCCTCCGCCAAGTCGACGAAGAGGATGCAGGATAGGCATCATCGACGTCGATGCGGGAATAAATGCTTTAACTAAAAAAGTAACAACAAATTTGACACGTTCAAAATAAACTAGAAACTTAACCTAAACTAAACTAAACTAAACCTGAACTTTCTTCTTTCTTTTCTTCTTCTTTCTTCTTAACCTAAACTAAACTAAATCTAAACCTAAACCTAAAAAATAGAAACAAAATCTAAACAAAACCTAAACTAAATTATAATAAACCTAATCAAACTAAATCTAAAAAAACAGAAAAAAGAAGAAGAAAAGGGATAGATGTCTCACCTTCACGATGACGGGGCGGCGAGGCAGGGCGGCAGGTCGGACCGGCCGGGCGGGTCGGCCGGGGAGGCAAGGTGGGCCGACCGGGGTGGCAAGG
>NC_057807.1:547234748-547242889 GCF_018294505.1 Triticum aestivum
GCGGGGCGGAGCGGCCTAGCGCGGCGAGGCGGGGCGGACGGGGCGACAAGGCGGGGTGGGGCGGCATGCCGGGGCGGGGCAGCGGCGCAGCTACTGATGAGGGGAGGGGGAGAGAGGGGAGACAGAGGGGTAGGGCGAGGGCCTTTTGTTAGATAGAGCACAACTCTTTGCCTTCCGCTAGCAGACGACAAAGAGCCTAGCTAACGGACGTTAGTTTGGCCACTTTCTTTGCCGTCTGCTAGCGGACAACAAAGAAAGTGTCCATTAGGCGGCTCTCGCTAGCGGGCCACCCTGACTCTTTGTCGTCCGCTAGTCGACGGCAAAGATTCTGTGCCATTAGCAAGCTGACAGCAAACACTTTCTTTGCCGCCAGCTCCTTTGCCGCCAGTTTTCTAGAAGCTGATGGCGAAGACCCTCTTTACCATCATCTAGCTGACGACAAAGAACTGGCTCATGGCAAAGATCTGGATTCTAGTAGTGGTGGTTAAGTAAGTAAGGTGGCCTACACATATAACAGGCCTTGCAAGATGATGGTAGGAGTATATTTTGTGCAGTCCTATATGAACTGTTTAAGTTATGGTAGCTGGAGTGGTGGTAGACTTTGAGAACCTTTGTTAAGTCTGGCTTATGTTATTGTACTGTTAAGAACCTATCTATCTTAAGTAATGCAGTGAAGAACTATTTTATTTCTTTATGTTGTTTTCCTGAAACTAGCAATGTTGTACAAGTTTATTTTTGGGCCTAAAATCATTATGTATACAAGGTGGGCCTAGTACTGGGCTGGTTTATTACTCCCGTGCCTACCTACCACCAACCCTTAGTAGTCTATAAAACCCACCCCCTTGGCAGAAACTACAGTCAATTGCCACTCTTCTCCACCCCCAGCCGCCAAAGAAAACCCTAGAATCCTAGGGAGAAATGGATCCTGGAGAGTTCATAGATGGAGAAGAAGAGGTGGCCAGGGGAGCCAGGCGCGGAGATGCAAGAAGGAGGGTGAGGAGACAACTTGCTGAGATGATCCTTCACTACAAAAAAAAGACACATCCGTGACATTTTGGGCCGAACGATTTTTTTTGTCATACATATGACACTTCTATGACGATAATTGTGACCAAACCCGGTATCATCATAGATCTGGTGGGCTCCTACTTCTATGACAAAAAATCATGACAGAAAATGGGCTTTTCGTCCTGGGCGGGCCGGAGATGCAGCTGCATGACATTCTTTGGGCCGTCCATGACGGAAAAAACCGTGGTAGAAGCGAGGGCGAGGAAAATTTCGGGGAGTTAACCTGTTACGGTGGGTGGTCGGGGGCCAAGCGATGCACGTTTCTATCGTACACGTATGCGCGTGTGTGCGAGGTGTTGGTTCTAACTGAAGCCGAGCGAGGCGTTGGGCTCTAACTGAACCCGAGCGATTGCACTGCAGGCTATGCGTTACTGAACCCGAGCGATCGATCGATGGCTGTTAACTGGACCCGAGCGATCGATTCCTTCGCTACTGCTGCTAACTCAAGCCGATCGATGTTGCCTCTCTGGATGAACAGTGAGCGTTGCAGGGGGGTTGGAAGAACTGTAAGCGGTGGGAGTGGATGAACAGGACCCGTGGCGTTGCGTCTGGATGAATAGGACCCCGTGGTGTGGAGGGCTGGATGAACAAGACGACCCCATGGAGGGCTGGATGAACAGCAGATGGTGGAGGGGTGGATGAACAGTAGCCCGTGGAGGGGTAGTTGAACAGGAGCCCGTGGATAGGGGTGGTTGAACAGTAGCCAGTGGAGTAGCGCGCGGTGGAGGCTGGATGAATAGGAGCCCGTGGATGAACAGTCGTAGGTGGAGGCTGGAGGAGGTCGACGGTGGATGAACAGTAGCCCGTAGAGGCTGGAGGAGGTCGACGGTGGAGATGAACAGTATTCCGTGGAGTCCCGTTTTGCGGTATGCCACACCCCTCTTGATGAACAGGACCCCCATTTCGACCTTAGGAGGTCCGTTTCGTCCGTTTTGCGGTACGCCACACCCCTCCCGATCAATAGGACCCCCGTTTCGACCGTAGGAGGCCCGTTTCCTACGTTTTGCGGTACGCCAGACCCCTCCCAATGAACAAGATCCCATTTCGAACGTGGCCGGTCGAACACAAGGCCGTTACCTCGTTCTGCGGTACGCCAGGCCTCGTTTCCATCGCTTGTTCCGTCCAAGCCCTCCCGATGAACACGACCACGCATTCCATTCCGACCCAGCCGGTTGGCTCCCCATGAACACGACGATGATGCTGTTCCTTCGTTCCGACCCAGCCAATGTACACGAGCCCTGGCCGTATGTATATATGCGTGAGTAGGCGTTCGAGACCCCGCCCGTATGTACACATACGTGGCCGTATTTTCTTTCTTGCACCCCGACCGCTGTGTACATGCTACGTGCGCGCCTCTACTACGACACATGCACGCCTCTACATCCACCAGTATGTACATACACATTCGCGACCAGAATGACAACGCTACGTACGCTTCGACCAGGTGGGTCCCGACTGTTAGGAAATTCCTTGCATGTGAAGATGTAGCTGGTGGGTCCCAGCAGTCAGGGGGGCGAATCGTTTTGTTTTGTTTTTTTCCCGGACGCACTTCCTTGCATGCGAAGGTGTAGCTGGTGGGTCCCAGCAGTCAGCTGGCGAATGGTTTTGTTTTTTTTTTTGCCCGGACACACTTCCTTGCGTGCGAAGGTGTAGCTGGTAGGTCCCAGCAGTCAGGGGGGAAACGGTTTTTTTCGCGAAATACGGTGGCCCGTCCGGTGGGTCCCCGCTGTCTGGTGGAGGAATAATTATTTTTCGCGTAATAAGGAGGCACTTCCTTGCGACCGCCGTGGACCCAGCTGTCAGCCTCTGCACATACAGTACTCTTCCGATGGAAGTCGGTCGTTGACCACATTGACCACGACGCACCGAGAGCACCAGGGCGGTGGACGATGGTGAGGCCTAGGAAGGGGACGACGCGAAGCCGGGGAAGACGCGGTAGTGGATGCCGACGCGGAGAGGAGTACGACTGTACGAGGGTTTACTGGTTTGTCTGCCATCGCCAGAGAATAACAGCAGGTGTGGGTCTATAGAGGGATGGCTAGGCCAACGATGGGAGTACAGTGGGGGCGGTGAGGCCTGCGCAGCAGCACAGCCGGCCGCGGGGAGGAGGGAGCAGGCAGTCCCGCCGGCGCTTGTTTGAGTGGCTGGAGCAGGAAGAGCGGAGATTGAAGAAGCACGACGACCGTTGGATGGACATCCAACAGTCACTGCTTGTGCGTCAACCTTCTTTTTAGGAAAGCCTCAAATTTGTGGAAAACAACATATAGCCCATCTGCCATTATTTCTAATAATTTACAACCCATTTGCTAATTCTTAAGGTTTTTTTGGAGCCCATATTCTTTTTGATAGCATTACAGCCCATATTGTGGCCACGGTTAAAAAATTATACGAAATTTTGCATATTTTTGTGCGGTCCGAACTGTTTTTAATCCCGAAATTTCAACTCACATTCAAACTGATCTTAAAAATAAATGTATATCAATATAAAATCCAACAAATTCTCCGCGCATAAAAATTAATGTAATTTAAAATATCGAATAAGAAAAAGATATTTGAAACTAACTGCCGGTTTGATGTGTTTTAAAAATGTGCAACCCATTTCTCATTACTGATGGGCCATTTTCTCGGCCATTCGAATGAAAGCTCTCCTTGTCTTGAAAGATTTGCAGCCCAACAGGCCTGACAAAGCGACTTACTTGGCAAATCACAAAAAAACTGGGCTGTGGCCATGGACCCAGCTGTCAGCCTCTCCACGTATTGTACTCTTTCGATGGAACGTCGTTGACCACATTGACCATGCCGCGCTGAGAGCACCAAGGCGGTGGACGACAGCGAAAAAGGGGACGACGCGGTAGTGGATGCCCACGCGGAGAGGAGTACGACTGTACGACGGTTTACTGGTTCGTCTGCCGTCACCGGAGAATAAGAGCAGGTGTGGGCCAGTAGAGGGATGGCTAGGCCAGCGATGGGAGTACGGTGGGGCGGTGAGGCCTGCGCGGCAGCACAGCCGGCCGCGGGGAGGAGGGAGCAAGCAATCCCGCCGGCACTTGTTTGAGCGGCTGGAGCATTATGAGCAAAGATTGAAGAAGCACGACAGCCGTTGGATGGACATCCAACAGTCACTGCTCTCGTGTGTTGACTAAGTTGACAGGGCGTTCCGTGTGCGTCAACCTTTTTTTTATGAAAGCATACGCGTCAACCAGTAGTAGGTGCACAAGTGAGCCTCAAATTTGTTGAAAACAGCAGACAACCCATCTGCCATTATTTCTAATAATGTACAACCCGTTTGCTAATTCTTAAGAATTTTTTTGGAGCCCATCTTCTTTTTGTTAGCATTACACCCCATATTGTGGCCACGGTTAAAAGGTATACGAAAGTTTGCATATTTCGGTGCGGTCAACTATTTTTAATCCATAAATATCGATTCACATTCAAACTATTTTGAAAAATAATTTATATAAATATAAAATCCAAATAATTGTCCACGCATAAAAATCAATGGAATTTAAAATCTTGTAATGAAAAAAATTGAAACTAATTCCCGGTTTGATGTGTTTTAAAAATGTACAGCCCATTTCTGGGCAAACCGAATGAAACTCTCCTCATCTTGAAAGATTTGTAGCCCAGCAGGGCCGATAAAGCAAGTAGGCCTTGTTTGGGTATTTCTTTAGAAAAAATAGAACTGGGCTAGCCATTTTCAGCAAGAAAAAAACACAACTGGGCTCATGATGTGGTAAACATAAATAAAACACTGGCTAGACAGGCCACGGCCCCCGCACAGCCCCGTCGTTACCCTGGTCCGTCGCTAAAACTAATATAAATAACAACTACTTGTTCCTCAAAAAAAATTGCGCGACCTGCTGGGTCCCTGGTGTCATCCGCTCGTAGTGTAATTCTCTCATTTATTGACTACGTTCACAATGGCATGAGCCCCAGATGTCCAACCATTAGGAGGAACCATATTTTTGGGCTTGTAATACAGAGGCACTTGCTTGCGTACTGCCATGACGCTGGTGGGTCCCTACTGTCATCCTCTCCATGTACATTCATCTCCTTGTTCCTCTCGGTTGTTGACGACGTTGACAACACAAGAGGGCGGCGCACCGCGCACGGTGAGCGAACCAAGGCCGCAAGGCGAAGGACGACGGTGAGGCCTCGGATGGAACGAACAGGAGTCGTGGAAGATGCGCCGGTCCAGTCGCAGGCGGAGGGGAGTACGAGGGTTGACTGGTTCGGGTGCGGGTGCGTGTTGGGGCTGATGTCGTCAGAGAATAACAGGACGTGTGGGGGAATAGAGGGAGGGACTGGCCAACATTGGAGGGTACATACGGTAGGGCAGCGAAGGCGCAGCCAGCCATGGGATGCGGGAGCAGGCGGAGCCGACGGGGTGGTTCGGCTTGGGCGGCTGGAGGAAGAAGACAAGAGATAGAAGATACACGACAGATGTTGGATGTCAATCCAATGGCTGGTAGGCAGAATCATTTGTTGACTGGCTAGGCTATTTCCTTGTGGGTCCCAAATGTCAGAATCCAAATCTATCACGGTCATGCAGCCTTTCCTATGAAAATTTATAGCCCATTTGATGTGCTAGTTCAAAATAAGTTTGTGGGCGCTGGTGGGGGCTAATCACTTGGCTTCTGTAATGCACAGTGAGCTCAAGCAGCCGGCGAGAGTGATGTTATGTCCCTTCGACATACCCATCCGTCAAAACCATGCTGCTGATAAACTTAAGCCTGATGGACAATAGTAACCTCGCATTCAGCAGGAAGAATGTGACAAATCTAGTGTTTGCACGGTTGGCTACATATCGTTCTAGCGTTATTGTCTTCAATCGAATCTCATGAGAAGTGAGAAAATCCCGATGCTTACGAATCCACCGATTGGTTACACTTTCTTACCCCGTCCTGTTGCTTAAATAGACATGAAGATTGAAAACAGTTAAGGTCTAAATAAAAAGTGTCGAAAGAGCAACAGCTGAGAGGTTAATTCTAGTACACTATATGCAGGCTTCCAATGTGCGTGTGAAATTATCACCTTTATATACAACTTATCCAGACAAGGAAAGCATTGCAGCAAGCCAGTAATCTTGTTCAGATCAAAACTAATCATTTGGATATATATGATCTTGACAGAATCCAGCACCATTGATAGGCCATCCATGGAGAAACTCTTCATTGAGCATAGAACATAATATTAGTACAAAATGTGTACTCCAAGATGATATATAACTTATGGGCAGAAATTTAAAATGCAGCTTTATGGTTACAAGTGTAGATAATAATATAAAGTACCTGAAGAACTGTGGAGCCAAACACCATATTGAAATGAGCACAGAGATCATGTATTACACCCAAGGTCTCCAGTTTAGGCACAGAGAGGACGGTTATTTGCAACGGTGAATAACTAGAATCAACGATCAACCTTTGAAGTGAAGGGGCATCTTGGATGATGAGCTGCCTTCCGTCAAAAGAAATTCCAATTCTTACAAGGTTAGGCGACTTTATTTGGAGACAACCGATTCGAACTGTGAAAACAAGCACCAAGCACTCTAGGGCAGGGCAACTGGAGTGGATGATGTTGTGCCATGAGGCCTCCGATATACGAACCCGCACAAGTGAAAGTTTCTTGAGAAATGGGAGTTGAAGGTTTAGTACCAGATTGTCTGGTAGGTAGCACAGCGCAAAGGTGGCGGTGTGGAGAGAGGAGGAAAACCGTGAGATGGACATCGGTGCTGAGGGCACAAGTTCATGGCGTTCGGTATGTGGTATGTGATTTCCAGGGGAATAGTAGAACTCAAGCAACAATAGTTCTGTGAATTCAGGGGATTTCAGCCAAGCGTCCACCGTGCAGGGCATGGTATGCTTGCTCAGGTAGCATGACGGGATGCAGAGGCTTTGAATGGAGCCCTGGTGGGAGGAGATGATGGCTCTGGGGATTTCAAAATCATTGAAGAGAGATAGCTGACGACAGTCGAGATTAAGGGGCACGGTGTGCCATAGAGGGCGCCACTGAATTGAGAGGACTTGGGTGCAGCAGCAATCCTTGGTGGGGAGAAGCGAGATGATCTCCCCAAGGACGGCGTCTGGGAGATTGCTGATGGGGTCCACCTGAGATTCTACGGGTTCCTGGGATCTGGTGGGGGCGGGGTCATCGCTTCTCCCTGCGCTGCCGGGTGCGGGATCTACAACAGGCGTCGCCGCTGGCGGGAGCCTCATCTTCTTGGCGCTGGGGTCAGCCGACTCCATTTTCCTCAAGGGTGTCGCGTCGCGCTCACGGATTTGAGCAAAGTAACGAATGACGAGCCTAGTTGTAGTGCTAGTGAATAAGAAGGGGAGCTGAGGTTTTTTCTGTAGTAGTGAGGAAGAAGGGGAGCTGGGGGTACGAGTGGAGCAAGCTGACATGAGGTGGGTGGGAGCGAGGAGGAAGAAGAGCACCCAAGTTTTTTTGGGGGGGCGGTGTGCTGGGTGTGGGTAGCGCCTCTCATTCAGTAAATATAGGGCTTTTGAATTGATTTTACTATTTACTAGTGTGGATGGGCTGTTTTGTCTTGGTCCCAGAGAAACAATTACTACTAGTACAGTGGAGACACTCTACAGCTACCCAGAAAAACAATTACTACTAGTACAGTGGAGACACGCTATCGCTTCTGGCTCCTCCTAGGTCATTGAAACGTCTCCCTCTATTGAATGCCGTTATACTTTTGTTCACCGACATGCGGGCCATGCAACGTGCGGGCCCAAATGCCATTCCCCTTCTCCCTCACCGTCTTCAAGAAAGGCAACACTCGCATCTGCCACTGTTCTTCTCTCCCAACGAAGGGAAGGTAAGCGGATCCGTGATGTTGGAATATTTTCGTTCAGAGAAAAAAAAGAAGTTTTGCAAAGCAGTAACCGGTCCTGACTCTCTTTTTTGTTTCATTGTCATTGCAATTGTGTTTTCCTTTTAGTGGTCTCCTAGTATTCGTCAGTTTCATGATGAACCAAGGAGAACCAGGCAAAGATCTGCCGATATTGGAGCAGAGGCGGGAGGCTGATCCCCACGAGACAGAGAGCTCCAAGAAGATGGAGGCAACC
>NC_057807.1:547578523-547601202 GCF_018294505.1 Triticum aestivum
TTCGTCAACGTCTAGTGATCGTCATAGTTTTGCGAGAATATTTTTTTCTCTCATTCTTTTGGCGGTGCCATGAGGTTAGAGAGTTTTCTGTCCTCGCAGATCCGATTCTTTGAATCTGATGAGTTTATGCTATGTCAAGCTTTTTTTATTGGTCTAATTCTTTGTGGAGGTGAAATCTTTCATCAACATCATGGTGAAGATATAGTGATTTCACGGCATGCACTTCTAGGGGAATCATGCCTGGTCCAAGTACGATCATTGATCAAGGCTTCCCATCTTTTTGGATGGGTGACTCAAGGAGCTTTTAAAAACCATTATTAGTAGTGTTCGTGCGGGTGAAAAAGTGACAACATCGTTGCTCCAGTCCAATTGCGGCTTCTTTACCGAAGTCTTCGGAGTATTTCTTCAAGCAGAGATTGATACCTCAAAGAAGGTGTTTTCAAGAGATTCCATTCTAATTCTTGGTCCTTTTTTCTAACAAGTAAGCAAGTATATTGCGATGTGCACTATAGTTACAAACTTGTCAAGTGACTAGGCGACTATATGCTGCTTTCTGTGAAATAATCCTGGAAGTACGCTCACCACCTTAAGCTTTCTTTCCGAATCAGCAATCAGGCAAAAAAAACATGCACATGCACAGAGCAGAAATTCCCCTTTGTTATTGCCTTCAAATTAGTTCTGCTCGTTCATTCGATTCACCTCTATTATTATACATGTTTCATTTGTCAAATTGAAGACCTAAAAACCCGTGTCTGGTTTATAGCCCAGCCGGAGGGAGCATGTGGCTGTCAAACAATTTATTGGTATTGCAAGTGTAGCTAGCTCTTATGGAGGTGCTAGTACTACTCCCTCCATCTGGAAATACTTGTCACGGAAATGCATAAAGATGGATGTATCTAGAACTAAAATACGTCTAGATACATCCATTCCTCCGACAAGTATGTTCGGACGGAGGGAGTACTATTTACAGTTTTAACCAAATTTGAAACGGTTTCATCCCATATGTGCCTGTTAGCGTACTTGCACATTGTACTCTAGTTGCATCCTTGTTCTACCGATCATGCATGCTTTGTTTATTATACTCTCTTTTTTGCGGTATAAAGTCCATGCATTGCTCACTTAGGTTTACAGGTTACAATCTCGTCCAACAATTTCCAGGACTTCCTCCGGACCAGAGCCTAGCCAAACAACAGTTCGGCGATGCAACCTACCAAAGTTAGCCAATGGAACCCTCATGATCCCTGTATCCCTGTATGTGTCTGCATGAAGTGAAGACAATGAAACCCTCATGACCCTTAGAATCATACCAGATCCTGCTTCCTCGCCAGCCACCGAAGCATTTGTGTTTAGTTTCACTCTACCAATGTCCGATTTAGCCCGAAAGGCCTCAACCAACCCATCCACAGAGCAGCCAAAAGGACGTATCGGATTAAAACATGTATCCACGACGACCTTCCCTTTGGTAGGATCAGAGTGTGGATCGACTTTGATGTTATAAAGTGAGGACATGTAACTAGACAAAAACCGCACTGACACATCCATTGGAGGTGGCTGCTTGTGGTGAACAATCTCATTACGAACGAACCAGATTCTCCAGAACAACATAATCACATGCACTCTGCCTTCGTCATTCAGTTCAGACAAGAGATTGATAAACCAATCAGAGCCGACCATCTTTAACAATGATATAGATGGGAGCTTCCACTCCTTTGCCATCAGCTTCCATAGCACCCTAGCATGATTACAACTGTAGAAAACATGGAACGAATCCTCCTCTTCCATATCACACAGTGGGCATAACGGTGACACCTCTAGTTTCCTTTTGACTTTGTTAGTCCAGTTTGCCAATGAGTCTGTGGCCAATCTCCACGCAAAACTCTGAACTTTTGGTGGAGCCGTACTTTGCCATATGTGGTTCCAGCACTCCCGTGTACCATCTGATCTGACATTGGAGGAGTGTCCCTGTGGGTTCATCAACTCGTCACTAGCAAGTTTGTATGCACTCCGGACAGAGAACACACCGTTCTTTTCAGGCGCCCATGCCAATAAATCCTCCCCAAAGCGAGTAAACAAACGGATTTTCAAAATTTCCACAATATCCACTGGGAGAAAAAACTGTGTTAGTTTATCCATGTCCCAATTACCATGGAGGTTTATGAGCTCCGAGACCTATTTGAGGCTGCACCTCCCTCGTGAAGAAATAAGGCCACCAGATGGCTCCCTAATAATCCATCAATCCCTCCAGATACGAGGCATTTCTGATGCTTCATTCTAACTATTCACGAGGCATTTCTTTATCTTTTTACACAAGCCACAAAAAACGTTGTTTTTCACCGAAACCTTGTGTACGCACATAAAATGTTCGGATATACACGTGGGATTTTTGTTCTGAATTTTTCAACTTTTCGAAATGTGTATTTCGATAATGGGTGCATATGCACCTAGGAGCCAAAACGCCGCTCTCGAAGTATTTGGCTTTAAGTAACCTGGCACACAAATTATCTGGAAACTCCAGAATCCTCCAAGCTTGGCGTGCCAACAAAGCTTGGTTGAACAAGCAAAAATCTTTGAACCCTAGGCCACCTTGTTTCTTTGGCCGAGTAATTTTATGCCATGCATGCCAATGTGTCTTTCTCTTTCCCTTCTCTGCACCCCAATAATAGTTGCGGATTAGGCGATTCAGGTCGTTGCAAAGTTCCATGGGGAGTTTGAATACACTCATGACGTAGGTCGGGATAGATTGAGCAATCGCTCTAATAAGAACCTCTTTTCCAGCCTGTGTAGGATGACCATCATACGCAAACAGGCGGTTTGTCATTTTAACTTGTAAATTTTGGAAATCCCTTTTGACATCCTACCATCTGGGGTTGGTAGGCCCAAGTACTTTTCCTCAAAACCAGATGCAGTAACCTGCAGCACCTGCTTAACGCTTTCCAAAGACCCAGCAGGGCAGGAACTCCGAACAGCATAGAGCATTTGGAAGAGTTTAGAAGTTGTCCTGTAGCAGCCGAGTAAACATCAAAAATGCTCCTGATATGGTTGGCTTCATCAGTATCAGCCTTGAAGAACAATAATGTGCCATCCGCGAACAAAAGATGTGATATTTCGGGGGCTCTCCTTGTTATTTTCAGTGGTGACAAATTCCCAGTTTCCACACCCTTGTTAATGAGAGCCGAGAGGCCATCTGCAACAAATAGGAACGAATAAGGGGATAACGGATCACCTTGTCGAAGGCCACAAGACGGTGCAAATGAATCCAAGATGGCTCCATTGAATTTTACGGAGTATCTCACCGAGGTCACACACGACATTATCCAGTCAATCCACCGGTGAGCGAAGCCAATCTTTTGCATCATCCGCTTAAGGTAGTTCCAATCCACTCTATCATATGCCTTAGAGAGATCCATCTTATAAGCACAGAAGCTCCTAGTGGGGTCCTTTTCTGTTTTATGTGGTGAATGCATTCAAACGCTATGAAAGCATTATCAGTGATCATACGCCCAGGGATGAAAGCACTTTGAGAAGGAGATATTATATCATCTAAAACAGGCCTTAATCGATTCACCAAGCACTTGGACACCACATTGTAAATGACGTTACATAAGCTGATTGGTCTAGAATCGGTAATCTTTACCGGATTATCCACCTTCGGAATCATGACAATAATAGTATCGTTAATGTGTGTGGTGGCATGATACCTGTGCGAAAAAACTCCTTTACCGCAACAACTACACTTTCCTTCATAGTCGCCCAATTTCTCTCGAAGAACCGCGCGGGAAATCCATCGGGCCCCGGCGCCTTCAAGGGACCGATCTGAAACAGGGCATCGGCGATCTCTTGCTCAGAAAAATCTGCACATAAATTATCATTCATCTCGCCGGTGACCACAGGACTGAACAGGCTTGTGACGGGAGAGGGATCAAGTGAGGGGTCAGCCTTGAAGTTGTTTTTAAAATAACCAGAGGCTGCAGCCCCCATCTCTCTGACCTCATGTGAACAGTACCTTGTACATCTTCTAATTTATTGATCATGTTCTTTCTAGCTCTCCAAATAGCTCTTGCATGAAAAAACTTTGTATTGCGATCGCCTTCTTTCGACCAATCCACTCGAGACTGCTGCAGCCACATCATCTCCTTTCTGTATAATAGTTCATTCAATTTATCAGTAACTTGTCGAATCTCACATCTATCCGCATTCATAAGCATTAACTCCTCAAGATGTGTTCTTGTCTTCTCTATTTCTCTAGTCACGCTACCGAATTTCTCCTTACTCCAGGCATAGAGCTTATGCATCATGGATCTAAGGGCCGCATGTACATCACCCAGGAACCTTTTCTGTCCTGCATCCGCCCAGGCACGCGTGATTAATTCTTGGAGCGCCGGCTCCCTTTCCCACATTACTTCATATTGCCTAAATTTCTTTTTTACATGCATGTCCACAAATTTGTCACAGCTTACATGCAAGGCCACATGATCTGACACCGGTGAGATCAGGTTTCATACTGACGGTTGCTCGAAGAGATTGCGCCAGGACGGGGAAGCCACCGCCCTATCTAGGCGCACTTTAACATTACCATTACCACTCCTTTTGTTATCATACATGTGGGGGACTCCAGAAAACCCCAAGTCAGCAAGATCACAATTCTCCAATGAGTCACGAAAAGCTTGCATCTGCCTCTGAGGCCTAGGCGATGATGAGAAGTGCTCAAAGTCCCACATACATTCATTGAAATCTCCAACTACGAGCCACGACAGATCAGATTGAGCGCTCATGTTGCTAAGGAGTGTCCACATATTGTGTCTATCTTCAACTCTTGGTTCTCCATACACACAAGTTAGACGCCATGTATCTTCATCCGGCCCTAGCTTAACATGAGCATCTATGCACCTCTGATTTGAAAAAACAACATTAACCAGAACCGATTCATGCCAATACAACGCCAAGCCTCCGCTGTTACCAATTTTGTGCACACCATCAAAGCCTTTCAATCCAAACCTTGATCGATGTTTTTTCATTATCTCCTTGGACTGTCGTGTTTCACACAAAAACACCAACACGGGGGAATGCAACCTAATAAAAGTCGCCACTTCTCGAACTGTCGGGGTATTCCCCCCTCCCCGGCAGTTCCAACTTATGAGATTCATTGGGACCGGCGGACCTCCATCTCGGAGGCCGCATCGGCTGTCCTAGCGTTGTATCAGAAACTACATCACCATCACCTTACTTCCTCTGCTTCACAATAGGGATTTCTCCGGGGGTCGTACTGGGTTCCAATCTAACACTGTTTTCAGCTACTTCCCCTTTTTCAATCAGCAAAACTGTACCTGCAACCTTCCCAGCAAGATTGGGTACAGGTTGTCCGCGCACATTAATAGTGCCATCATCTCGGATCAGTCTCTCCCGAGCGCTCCTATCATCCCTTATTATGTCCATTGACTTAAATTGACTACTCCCTGGAATTTCATCCATACTCGTATCCCCATGCCCCCCACTATAGCCCCTTGTTGAAGTACTTCCTCCTCTTACTCCTCTTTTGTGATAGCCTGGCTTATTAGGGATGATAGACTACTCATATCAATAAGGAATTCCTTCTTTTCCGGGAGCCCACTCGGACAGAACTCCAAAGTTAAGCGTGCTCAGCTTGGAGTAGTTTCAGGATGGGTGACCGACCGGGAAGTTGCTCCTGGGTGCGCACGAGTGGACAAAGTGTGCAGAAAAGACTAGTATTGATCTGTGGGGTCAGTCTAGATCCCGCCAGGAGTAACTACCACCGACGGGTGTGTCCGGGGTGTTACATCTTCCCCTTGCACCAACTCCACCCCCACGATGTCCATTACCAAACGTGCTACCCCCTCTTCCAGTAGATCCCCATCCACCTCGGCCCCCTTTGGGCCCATTGCCAACAGGCTCATTTGTCCAGTGCAAATACTCACCCCATTCACAAGTACTTGGGTCATGTATGCCATCTCCGCACTCTTCAACCACATGCCCCATACAACCACAAAAATAGCAAAAGTCTAGGAGCTTTTCATAATATACTGGGTATTTCTTCTTCTCCTTCAAGGTAATGGGCACAAATCTAACCAAAGGAGAATTGACATTTACAAAGACTCTAACTCTCAGGTAGCTCGAAGGACTTATTTTCCCTTCGTTCACGATCACTATGAAGGGAGGCTCTCCTACCTTCTTGGCCACCTTCTCCGCGAGCTCTTACTTCCTAGTTAGTCCATCCGGCAAGCCCTTAATTCTTGCCCAAAGAGGGTACATGTCCAGGGCATACTCTGTAACATTGGTAAAGCCATCATATTCCACTAGCACCACAGGATCACGCCGAAACTGCCACGGCCCCCCTTCCATTACCCGCTTCCAATCACCTAAACAGTGGCACTGGGCCAAGAACAGATTCGGTCCTTTGATATTGAAGGTGACACCCTGCGCACATGACCATGCGTTTCTCATGGAGTTAAGTAGAGCAGCATGGCTGAACGGGCGCGGCGTATGAACCCTAAAAAGGGCCAGCCACCGCACATCCTTGATCAGATCATCCACCTCACCGGATAGGTCCAGATCTTCCGCTTCCTCTCCGCGCAAGTTCAACCCCTCAAATGCATCCTCGAGATTCGGTTCAGGCCCATAGCGATCCCAATCCTCTTCCTCTACATCCGCCATATCCCCATCCTCCATCCCCGCCGTCCCACTTCCCTCTGGAACATCTGATCCTGGCAGATCGGCCGAGGCATGGCCGACCCCAACATCCTCACCATCCCGCTTCTCCATCCTCGTCTGTCCTTCCTCGGGGACACCCCCGAGCCCATCGCTTGCAGGTTCCATCATGATTGGAACCACCCCCGTAGGATCTCTGTGTTGCTACCAGTCGCCGGTGAAAAGCCAGGGAAATAGTAGATTTGATGTGGACTTCGGCGCCGCCGCCGAAGGAACAGGTAGACCCTAGAGGGAAACCCTAGGGGAACTTTCGAGCCCGTTGGTAGGTTTTATTTTTGTTTATTATACATGTTCATGCTTGGAACACACATACACCCACTAATGAATTGTTGTGTGCGGCGAATCCTATATCTCTAACCAAAGTGAGCATTCTTTGTCCTTGGACAGCACTTACCTTGGGACGTTGGGAGCCAGCTGAGGAATATGACCCCCGAGCCTCTTAAGTCTGTCAAGCTTGAAGTTCCTGATGGCCGTGAGTACGATGTTGATGTCGCCATGTTCGGTCAGGTGGTTCTTACATCCAGATGGGAAAACTTTGCCGAGGCGAGTCACATACAGGAAGGCTACTCCATTCGGTTTGTGTACGATGGAAAATCCACCTTCAAGGTTCACATATCTGATTTATCCGAGCACGAAAAGCCTTCTTGTTTCTCCGAACCACCTTGTGAGATCTTTGAAGCCGTTTCCCCTCCCCGCGCTCCTTGTGATCTGATGAAAGGTAAAGTGAATCATAATCTGAAGGCTGAATGCTTTTGGTACGCCTATTTGATTTGATCATTGTAACAATGTACTTGATCTGCAGAGCAAGTGTTGCCTGATCCTCCTTGATATGTTGACGCCTTAACTGACGTTGTCTATACCATGTCAAATGACTACCGTCTAACCAAAGCAAAGAATGAAAAAGTACTGGAACTAGCTCATCATATGAGGTCGAGTAAATAGCATAAAAACTACTGCTTTACAGGCTAGAATTCCAAAAAACTACCGGTTTTTAATTTTTTTCATATAACTACCAAGCGGGTGGTCGCCTGTTTCAGAAAACCCAAATCATTGAGTCGTTTTCAGTTGATCACGATTATGACAGTTGGGGCCCACATGTAAGATAACCGTTTGTTTGACCGTTTACTTTGACCGTTAACTTGCATGTAGGTCTCAAATGTAAGTTTTGTAAAAAGCAATCGAGTCCTTATAAGTTTTCTGAAAAAGCAATTAGGTCCCTGTGAGTTTTCTGAGAAAGCAATCGGGTCCCCGCGGCAGCCAGAGCTCGATCCCGCTCGGCAGGGCAGCGCTGCCTCCTCCGGCCGGTAAGCCACGCCCACAGCGGAGGAATCCACGCCGTGCACCACCTGAGGCCGGCGAGCCGCACCCGCAAGGGCTGCCATGCCGGGCATCACCTGCAGGGGCAAGCCGCGCCTGCAACGGCCGCCATGACGTGCCTCACCTGCGCCACCGCCACACGCCATGACTCGTGGCTCCCGTGCCTCGCCTGCGGCCACCGACACGCCATGACTCGCGGATGAGGCCGGCCTCATCACCACCAGGAGCCCAACCTGTCATAATCAGTATCGACTGATAAAGACTCGACGATTTGGGTTTTCTGAAACAGGCGACCACCCGTTTGGTAGTTATATGAGAAAAACTAAAAATCGATAATTTTTTGGAACCCTAGCCTGTAAATCAGTAGTTTTTATGCTATTTACTCTATGAGGTCTGAAATTCCTGTGCATCTCGCAATCCTGAACACAATAAATGTGAAGGACTGCCGTGCTATAAGTTGCATCTTTCCCCAGATGATTTCTTGCTTAATTTTGTTATACTTCAATCCGTAGGACCTATTCCTGCTGGTCAAGGCTCCATATTTATATTGTTGTCTCTGCAGCACATCCCATTGTGGCTTGTGGACCATTTCAACGAGGAGATTTTTCAATAAAGGGTGGATTTTATTAACTTAAAATGAAGCATCAAGAAGATACAAACATGATAGGCACACATCCGGTCTCCGCATAGTTAGGATGCACACAGCCAGCACCAACACACACACACACAAAAACAGCCGGCAAATAGCAAAGTCATATAAAATCAAAGCTCTGCATATAGGCGAGGAAAAAAGAAAAAAAACTCCAAAGCAATCAGATCCTATATCGACAAACTATAACAATGACCATATCTGCACCGACCATCTCATGACACCACTCTGACGACGAGGTTCTTCACCAGCAACGCCTTCAGGAAGGGAGCGACACTCAAGTGCCACCGTCACCGAATCCAGCCACCCAAGGCTACAATCTAGGTTTTCACCCTGAAGAATCAGTCCGAACATTCCGAACAATGCCTTCAACAAGGTAACGATGTAAAAGCATCGCCATTGCCAGGTAGACCCAAGTTGGGTCAGACCTAGGCTTTCATCCCGGATCTCAAGACCGGGTGCTCAAGTAACATCACCATCGAAGTCATTCATGTGTTGTCGCCACCATTTTTCCACAATCCCAGCAGCTACATGCGATGTGACCACCGCCGCCGCACAACCATCCCTCTGCATAAACTTCATCCATAGTTTGTATCTCGCCGCCGAAATCAACCACCAGATCTACGGAGATGAAACTCTCAAAAAAATCTTTTGATGGGGACCGTAATCCACAGCGAGGCCGCCGCCATATCCAATTCCTGTGAAGCAATCAAAGCAGATCTGCCACACTACGACCATTAGCCGCCAAACTCCGGCGCACTCAGCCACGAACTCCGCCTAGCCGTGAAGACCCGGCCATGCCACTGCGGAGGAAGACTCCAAGCAGCCATGACCATGTGCTGCAGCTAGGCGGCAGCCTGGACGGCCGCCGACCATCTGCACGCACGTGCACATCTCAAGCAGCCGTGTGGATGCGTCCAACCACCAGCCTCGTACTCCAGGCCATGGACTCCATTTGGATGTGCCAGACCGGGAGGCAAGCCATGGACGGCGCGGCGTGGTGAACGACGCTACGTGGGAGGGCCTCCGGGGTGGCCGCGACGGTGCCTCCGGAGTCGCCTGAAGCGACCCGGGAGGCTAGGGAAGTCTCTTCAACGAGGAGATAACTGAAGCTAAAATTCAACTCGAAGACCCGAAGGGCAATGCATATGGTGTTAGAGCAAGCATGCACAATGATGATGAGATAGTCCTAGAATCTGGGTTGGGTGATGTTCTATCGTACCACCGCATAAAAGAGAAGGACCTCCTCATTTTCAGCAAGGGGGAAGGCTGCCTCAGAGTTCACTTCCTCGACCTGACGGGCCATGAGAAATCGTTCTAGCACCCAAGAGATGTGTGATGATCCACCCCTACAGTTCTTCTCGAGCAGTTCTGATGACGACGATGGAGTCGTGGGAGAAGACACGAGAAAATCTAGCAAGGCTCGGGAGATGGCTTCAACATCCCTCCCTTGTACTAGCTCAGGTCATTATATAGTTTCATGTGCACTTTTTTATCTACCTTAATTCCAAATGACTTGTGGTCATTGTGTGCTCACCACAAGGAAGTATGGCATATTTTTCAGGATACAGAACTCAAAGGCCGAATGAAGCTGGTTCAGAATCCCCACTGCATCCCTACATAGGGATTTATTCTAACCAGCCAACAGAAAGAAAAAGTTGAAGAGAGAGTCCCGGCAATTGGTTCCGAGTTTCCTGTGTTTGTGAAAGTGATCACCTTGACCGAGATGTTACTAGGAAGCCTTCTCTGGTGAGTTCAGATGCCACAACCGACCGACGTGCACAATCTTCTATAGTTGGTTTGTTGATTTTGCCAAGAAAATCTTGCGACCCCACTACTTTTGCGATTGCATTGAGGGGCTCACACACGATCTATTTCTCACCCAAACAACATGGCCAGTGCAATTTAGAAGTAGTGTGAACTTCTTCTTCTTCTTTTCGCCGAAGTAAATCATTGATCCGAGACTGTGATCGTCATATATCTGACACTCTTTTGCACTCTTGGACAGTACCTGACCGGGGATTACGCTTGGGCGTGTCTCCTGACCAAACCAGGACGCCTCCACCTCCTGCTGGAGGGCGACGGGAGGTTTCGAAGTGCAGGTTGGGCTTCACGAAACATGAAAAGACTTGGCGGATCCACAATGAGTGGGCGAAATTCATATCAGATGTCGGGCTGGAGAAAGATGACATCTGCCTCTTCGAACTGACGGACACGCTTAGTCTCACGTTGAAGGTCCATGTGATCCGTAAGTCGGATATACCTACATCCATGAGGGAGCTTGACTGAGGAGCAACCTGATGATGAGTCTGTAGCTAACTGATGGAACCTACATTATCTATTGTTGACTCTTGCGTTATTATGAACTTACTTGATAGAACTAGTGCTGATTGTGCTTTCCACCATGGCTCTCTCCAGTGAAATGACGAAAATTCCTGGTGTTGTGTTTGCGTGCTCATATTGTAAGCTGGATGCATGCATGAACCACATTGTATAAAAGCTAGCTAATGTGAAGGAGGGAACATCTATCTGGCCCTGAATCTGTCTTTCTTTGTCAGGATCATAGCAGATGCTGCACATTACCTTGGAAGTAAGCTCTCTTCTGAATCTCTTACAGGAACTTTTGTAATTAGAACGCATAGGCATCCACATGACTGTCTGTCTGTACCTCGAATCCATTCGCAAAAAACAAGGGCGAAAATGGCTTGAAACTAAAACATCTGCAATTTTTTAAATGCAAAACCTGAAATTAAAACTAAAATGATTTTTTCTTCCTTTTCACAAAGTTAGTGAAGTTGGCCCAGGCGTTTAAACAGCAAAATTTTCGGTAGCAAATCACAAGCATCTGTCTAGTGATGAACAATAACAAAAAAAGTTGTTTCATGTAAAATCCAATATCAATAGTAACTTAATTCCTGCTCATATTGCTACAAACTGAATTCTAAGTTGGAAAACTATGGTCTCCTGAGTGCTGACCATCAGCAAAACAGCAAGATGTGCGATGCAAAGTTCATAAACAGCATTGTATGTAACAACAACTTCCACCATCCAGGTTCCATGTACAACGAGTATAGAGCGCTTGCATCCCGGAGTTGCATCCTCTGTTGTTCTCCACCACAAGACTAGGATGTAGTTCCACCTTGGGCAATGGACGCCGCGAGAAGGCTGTGATGGCTGCCCGTTCTGGTTGCAGAGACTTTGTGCCTCTCTCAATTGGTCCGGCAATACCGTTGAATCTCCATATGATGTATTCCGGCGGACAGCCAGAATGGGCTGCAAGTAACTTCATTCTTGCACCAGAGGTCTGAGATCAGCGAGAACTTGCGTGAGAAAAACTGTAAAACATAGACTGGCCGGCTATCCCATTTGCAGCTCAAAAGGATCAGAGTGCATGTAGCTGATGTACCTGGCTGGCGGATCTCCGCTAGATTGGCACCATCAGATCCAATAATAGATTCAAGATAACTATTTGGAATCCTCAGTTCGAGAGAGCTACTTGAGTATCCACCCAAAAGGATTATCTCTCGATGAAAATTTATCCCAGGTACTCCCTCCGTCCGAAGAAACTTGTCCCTCAAATGGATGTATATAGCTCCAAGTTAGTGCTAGATACATCCATTTGAAAGACAAGCTTGGGACAACTTTTTTCGGACGGAGGGAGTAGTATTTAGGAACGGAGAAAAGCTACGAAGGCTGACATACATACCTTGTAACGCCTGCCAGTCTTATGATAATCATCATGTCCATATATCTGTCTGACAGCTGAAGAGAATGAAACTTGAATCTATTCAGCACCGAAGAAAATGGGAACCAAATATATTCAGATGCACCTATCCATGCATGTGAGTGGCATAAGCATAAACATAACCTACACAAAGAAATGTAAGAAAAGACCAACACCCAATCAAGAAGCAGAGAACAGCTCAACAGCGAAAAGTAAGCACCAAGTTATAGTGCACAGAGGTGACAGATAGAACGATATGAACGCAGATCAACATAACCTACACAAAAAGTACGGATATTGTTTTCCCTCTTCAGGAATCCCAACCAGCCACGGAAGAATTGCACACACTAAACGGTTTCGGGTTTCCAGTGAAACTACGATGTGAGGGCCATTTGCAAAACAGGGAAGCCAATGCATTAAACTGTACCTCAGGAGTGTAATCATAAGCATTGGAATGTTCAGCTCCAGTGACGCCTAACTGTTGCACATTACTGTTCCCAGCTCTAGAGGAGCTATCAGTAGGCATATGGTCACGATAGGAACAATGGGACAAGCAGGCAAGGGTATTTCTCTAGTAGGAAAGCGAGCAGATACTGCATATCTGTCGTAAGAAGCACATCGTGGAGCGTTGGTAGCAAATGGACTTCCACTAGGATTTTCTCTTGCTTTAGAAACTAATCTACCGGATAAACAGAAGAAGGATCATATGGTGCATCATTGGTCGGTCTCCCATATGACGACCATCACTCTTCTGTCTTCTCGTCTTCGATATAGTGAATCACTCGCAGACATTACATGTGTTGGATCAATGGCAAGTCTTCGATGTGGTGAATCATTAGCGGGCCTTCCATTCCATAAGGGGTATCATTGGCATGCTTTCCATATGGGGGATTGGTAGCTCTTCTTCCACAGAATGGATTCCCTGCTAGGGAATATATCGGCAGGAGGACCATCAGAAGAGGCAAAAGGTAGAATAATATTTACAGAGCTTCCAGCTCTGAGGAAATAACTTGGCTTCGCACCCGTAAATGGCAAGAGTCGATAGCGGTGATCATGGCGCAGCAGCTCGCCACATTCACCGACACATAAGCAAATAAGCAAGCAAGCACTCCACTGATATACTCCCTCCGTTCCTAAATATAAATCTTTTTAGAGATTTCAGTATGGACTACATACGGATGCATATAGACATAGTTCAGAGTGTAGATTCACTCATTTTTCTCCGTATATAGTCCATATTGGAATCTCTAAAAAGACTTATATTTAGGAACGGAGGAAGCAGGTCACAAAGAACACGCGTAACCGACAGTGTTTTTGGCCTTGTGACGTATCAGCTCATCACATCATCCAGCGATAAAATTTTGTATTTGGCTGAGACGAACAGTCTTGTCGAATTACATTCAGAGTTACAAAGGCAGGCATCTGGGCCGACTTTCTCACACCACGCAACAGCTTGGGCTCAACACCCATCATCCATCTCTATTCGCCCAGCAACACAATCACAATCTCCATTCTCGCGTACATATCGCACCAGAACTCATCTGACCTACTAGTTCCTACTGCCGGACCGATCCACATGCATGATGCGCGCCCAAATTTCTTGGAGTTCAGATTAATTAGGGTAGGATTAGTTAGTTGGGTGACAGAGAACAGTCGTACCTCGAGAACCAATGTCGAAGAAGATCGCCGCGGGCGGGGGCGACGCGATGCCGCGTTGGAGTCGGAGGCGGCAAGGTGCAGGTGAGGGCTCCTGGGGTCGGCGGTGGCGCGGCAAGGCGGCAGCCCTACCTCGAGCTAGGGCACCAGGAAGAAGAGGAAACTTCTCTGCGACAAAGGTGCGGACGAAGCAGCGCAGCTTGAGGCTGAAGCAGAGGAAAGCAGAGGAAACAGAGCACTCACAATTGTCCTTTAGGAGCTGCATCCTACTCGTAAGTACTCCCTCAGTCCCAAAATATAACAACGTTTTCGATACTAGTCTAGTGTCAAAAATATTTTTATATTAGAGCAACTCCAACGAGCCGACCCAAACGAACGGCGATTTCATTTGCTTTTTGTCCGTTTGGGTCGGCCGTCCGCCCGTCGTCCGCCCTGTTTTTCATATGGGTCGGCAGCGCGCCCAACGCGCCGACCCATATGTGCAGGCATTTCACATAGTCCGCCCAAATAAAATAGTCCGCCAAATAAATAGTATAGTTTTTACAGGCCAAATAAAAATAAAAATGTTTCACATAGTTTTACGAACGAATAAAAGTAGTTAGATTGCCAACATGAGTCCATATATGCTCAACCAAATCATTTTGTAGTTGCACGTGAGTTTCCCAATCACGCATGCCTTCATGAAACTGAGTGAACTGCTCAAATGTTGCTGCTACTCCATGCTCAGGTACAACATTCTCACCCTGAAACTGAAAGTCTTGATCGTACAGACGTTCCGGGCGCTCGTCTTCTACGATCATATTGTGCATGATCACACAAACAGTCATCACCTCCCATAATTTCTGCGTGCTCCAAGGATTAGCAGGATACCGAACGATGCCCCATCGAGATTGCAAAACACCAAAGGCACGCTCGACATCCTTTCTAGCACTCTATTGCTCTTGGGCAAATCTTTTTCTTTTCTCTCCAACAGGGTTGGGTATTGTCTTTACAATAGTGGTCCACTGAGGATAGATACCGTCACCCAAATAGTACCCTTTGTCGTAGTTGTGGCCGTTGACAGTAAAGTTCACCGGTGGGCTGTTGCCTTCGGCAAGCCTAACAAACACCGGCGAGCGCTGAAGCACGTTGATATCATTATGTGATCCAGCCATGCCAAAGAAAAAGTGCCAGATCCAGAGATCTTGAGATGCCACGGCCTCTAGTATGACAGTGCAAGCCCTGACATGTCCCTTATACTGCCCTTGCCAAGTAGAAGGGCAGTTCTTCCACTCCCAGTGCATGCAGTCTATGCTGCCAAGCATCCCCGGGAAGCCCCTGCTAGCATTCATCGCCAACAAACGGGCTGTATCTGCAGCTGTCGGCTCTCTCAAGTACTCAGGGCCAAACACAGCAATCACAGCCTTGCAGAACTTATACAGGGACTCTAGGTATCTAGACTCGCTCATACGGACGTACTCGTCAATGAGATCACCGGGCACTCCGTATGCAAGCATTCGGATGGCGGCAGTGTATTTCTGATAAGAGGAGAAACCAATCTTGCCGACAACATCATCTTTGCACTCGAAGTAGTCAACATACAGTACTAGGGAAAAGCCTAGCAGCAGCGCGGGTTTTGGGCCTATCAGTAGCGCGGGGAGGAGCGCTACTGATAAGGCGCTACAACTAATGCTTAGCAATAGCGCGTCTGGACCCACGCTACTGATAAATTGACTTAGTAGCAGCGCTTCTACAGAAAATCGCTACTAGTAATTAGTAGTAGCGCTTCTCCTCTCCCGCGCTACTACTATTATTTAGTATTTTATTTCTTTTCTATTTCATGTTGTATTCATACACCTTTACACAAGTTTTCATACAATAGGAATTTAGAGATTGTTTTTACATCATAATGAGTTATTACATCATGGGGTGAAAGAACCGTGGACTAGTTTCAAGTGGATGTCCATCCACTTGAAACTAATCCGCGGTTCTTTCACCCCATGATATAATAATATCATCATCATCATCATATCATTAACAACTTGTCATCATAATACATCATTGTCATATAACACCTCCTCGAGATCATCGTTTTCATCATTGACATCACATAACACCTCCTCAATATCATCATTATCAACTCTAACACATTACCACATAATAAACATATTGTACCTCATAGGACCTATTACATTCGATTAAGACCTACTACATTTTTAAGGTAAAATAGCAAAAAACAAGATAGCCCCTGACTCTCCATTATGGAGAATGGAGATTAGCCTGTCTCCAATTCTTGCCTTTCGCTGAATGTTACTTCCAAGAACCTCCTTGCGAATGTCCATACATTTCTTCCATTCTTTGATGATCATGTGTTCACGGGTTTTAGAAATCTGATATGCACAGGTGAGCTCCGTAGATTTACTTGGCAGTATGTTCAGAACTGAGAGGCGACCATGCAGAGACATCAGATGAGGCACACAATCCATCAGGAGTTTCTGTTGAAAAACATAATAATAACTTCGTAGTTAGCAATGATGTACTAGTTTTGGAAGTATGCAAAAGATGCACGGATGTCGTAATAGTAAAAAATCTTACCAGGGTATCTCCAGAGAAGTTATCGTGGTTCAACACATGCACTAGTGACACGTATTCACCATAATTTGGAGGAGTTCGATAATAGTCATTGTAATTCTCAAGAAGAGTACAAAATGCGATCAGATGATTTTTCTCCTTATACGTTAATTCGGTGCCATCGGTGTAGTGGGTTTTATCTACCATCTTCCGCACAGTCTTTGAAGAATCAAAATAAGCTGTTAATGAAAATAAGCTATCAACTATTTTGAAATAAACAATATAAATTAGTTAATAATTATGTTTGAGAAACTCACATAGCGGTACAATCGGAAGCGTATCAACAAGGACCCAAATGTCCATATTGTCTTCCTTGCTGTCAGGATCACCAAGATCCATGGTGACAATCATACCCTCATAAAAACCATACATTTTGCAAAGTGCTTCCCAATTTTGGCAACCAAAATGGGTTACGCTCTGAGCATTGCACAGATTTACTTCAAAATCCATATCATGATGGGTCCTTAGGTGTATTTTCTTTGTTTCGAAATTTTCATGGTCTTCAAAACCCATCCTCTCCAAGACATAGCGTCTTGCATGGCATGGGATAAGCTAGTCGAATTGTAAAATATGAAAATTAGACGTTGAAATAGTTGAAGTCATGCTTAATTACGAAAAAAACACTTGTCATTGTTGCATACCGTTTCACAATCGAAGGTCTCCTCGAGCTTAATGCTGAAGCGCCGATCTTCGTCCAGCCGAACGAACCTGTCGCACATACCTCGATTGTCGTGGCACCAGCTACACTCCCCCGGGAGACCGTCGTCGTCCGAGTACGACATTTCCTACAATCATAATTCAAAGATTAAACTTGTACATATTCTAGCACAAGTCATGCCAGAATTCACGACAAAATCCGGCATGACCTTTGCTAAAAAAGGATATATCAAGCGCCTGAAATTTGTCGAACGGAAATTAATCAACACTCCGGCAAAACATAGGCCACTCGGAGATGTAAACTGAACATGAACGGCCACTTGGGCAACCACATATCCTATTTGAGCAACAACACAAGATATACAAGGATATTTGGCTGGTCTCACCTTGATGTCGGAGGGGGTCGGTGACTGGGACGACGGCGGGGATGTCGGAGGGGGTCGGTGACGGGGACAACGGTGGTCACCTGAAACCATATAAGTTATCACTAATACATCCCGAATAATTGCTTAAACTAAAAAATAACAACAAATATGACATGTTCAACTAGTTTTATTTATTCAACTAGTTCTTACTAAATATAAACTTATTATAAATAGAAAAAAAACTAGTTTTTTCTAAAAATAAAGTAGTTCAACTAGTTATATTAATTATTTTACTAACAATACATTATATCTATTAATTCAACTAGTTCAACTAGTTTATTAATTTACTTACTAAACTAGTTCAACTACAACTAAAATAGTTCAACTACCACTACTACTACTAAAAATCTAGTACTAACTAAGCAACATCTAGTACTAGCTATGAACCATAAATTAACATCTACTACTACTAAATCTAGTACTAACTAGTGGCAGGGGGTGGGGGCGACAGAGAGGTAGCTAGGGGCGGCGAGGTCGAGGGCGGTGGGAGGAGGGCTGCCGGCGGAGGAGGGAGGAGGGGCGGCCGCAGGCGGAGGGAGGAGGGCGGCGGCGGAGGAGGGTGGGGCGACCGCAGGCGGAGGGAGGATGTGCGAGGAGGAGGGAGGAGGGACGGAAGGAGGGGAGTACCTCGGCGGCGGACGGACGAAGGCGGCGGCGGCGGCGACGCACGACGACGGTTACGCGGGCGAGAGTGAGAGTGTGAGTGAGAGGGCCGGTCGTGCGCGTGGGGATAAGGTAGGGATAGTTGTAGCGCGTTTGCCAAAACGCGCTACAGCTAATCTGAATAGCAGTAGCGCTGTTTAGTATAGTGCGCTACTGCTATAACTAGCGGGGGGGGCGAGGTCATGGCAACTATAGCAGTAGTGCTGTATGCGGTGGACGCACTACTGCTATTTTCCTGTCAGCAGCGAGTTTTGACGACACGCGCTGCTGCTAAATAGCAGTAGCGTGGTATTTTGAAGAGCGCTGCTGGTAAGATTTTGTGTATAGGCTTTTCCCTAGTAGTGATAGCCGACCACTCCCTCTCTAATACGGTTGAAAACATGCCTACTCATACGGAACCGGCGGTGGAGTTTGTGATGTTTGAACAACGGATTTGTTGTATCAAAGTAGTCCTTCCAGAGAAGGGAACGCCCGCTCTCTCGGTTACGATTCAACGCCGGAAGGTGGCCCGGAATGAAGCCACGGAGCAACGGCCGCTGGTTGTTGAGGTGGTGATGGACCAACACGGCAGCCAATATCTCCTCCTCGTCGTCGGACGACGAATCGTCGGAGTCGCAAATGAAACTGTGGAAAAAGAACTCGTCAGCGGAGTCCATTTTCGTACCTTGGCAAACTGTCGAACAGCTTGCGGGCGTCGAAGAAGGAGACGGCCGGCAAGGGGAGACGCGGCGCCCACAGACCAGCTAGCTGCCCGCCCGGCGTCCGACGAGTGTGCCGGTCGTATGTGGCGGGGGCGGTGAGGCGTCTTCTTGGTCGCGGGCGGCTGTGCGGTGGGGGGAAGCGGCGGCGGGAACTAGTTTGCTCCCCGGCGGCGGCGGGCGACTGGGGACATGGGCGGCGTTGATGGGCGGATGTGGAGGCGGCGGCAGCTGGAAGAGTCGCCGCAAAAATGGGCGGCGGCGTCGGTGACGGAGGAGGCGGGGGGCGAGGGTTGCTTGTTGGCCGAGGGGAGGGAGGCCAATGTGCCACAGACCAGCGGGCCCGGGGACAGGAGTAGGCGACCGCGCGCGCGTCCGCACCGACGCAAATCAGGCTAAAAAATGGGCCGGGAATGGGTCGCCCGCGGACGAAAAACGGACGCGTGTCTGTTTGGATCGGCGCGTTGGGCCGCCTTTTCTGTCCGCGCCGACCCAAACGGACGACCACGTACGAAATGGGTCGCCCCATTGAAGTTGCTCTTATGAGACGGAGGGAGTATATTTGATTTTTTGAAATTTTGCATTCAAAGTTTCTAACCGGTCCTATAACTAACTCCTAATAAAATTTCTTTCTATTAAAATTAAAGCCACACAGTATACATTTAGCCATTATCTAAAATTAATATTTGTTGGACTTTATTGAATAATATATAAAGATTGATGTGTACATCGCTCGATGTAGGGGCCACGGATTATCCTCCTTCTCAGATTTTTTTTATCCATCTACAATACAATAATTATTGTTTGCTAACAACTACAACAAGTATCCATCATTTTGCATATTTGTTTTTATCCTCTATCTTCTCACCGCCTCTGATGTTCAGGCTCAATCTTGTTGATTCTCCTCTCAAACTTGTTGCTCTTCGTCGCAAGATCTCGTAAAATATCTTTTTTCCCGCCTTCCCATTCACCGGCAATACATTTCATGTATTCGCAAGCTTTGAACCATCCAAAGCAATGGGCGACCTAGAAACCTCCTCACGGTGTCTGCTTTGTTTTTGGAAGCACATTGGGCTGGGCAGAGACAATGCATATGGTGCTCATGCATCCTATTGATGTCACTAAACTGAACATTTTATCCAAATTTCAGGATGCCGAAATCATATTCTGGCAACTCATCCGCCTCCACTTTTTTTGCGGGGTCAAAGAAATTTCATTGCTCAAATTGGAGGGAGATCCTCCATACAAAGTTGTGGTATATTACTGAAAAAGGCTTTCGCCCCGCTTTATATATAAAGCAAAAATCCACATCATCCGATACAAACGCACGCCAACACCACACATTAGCGGTATCAGACTTGATATAAATTGCCATACGAGCTTCAACATGCCCAAAAGAAGCTAACCTATGACTGACGACATTTTGGTTCCTACTAATATGGGCAATAGAGTTATCCCTTTCACCAAGAAGTTTCCTAACCTCATTCACCAACATCACGTGCTCAGATCTATCCATGGACTGTGCTTGAATAGAGTCCACATCAACTTGGCAATCCATTTCAACATCGATCGGTAGTGTAGACCATTGCATCGCAAAGTTTAGTCCTTTCAGACATGCCGCTAGCCTCGCCCGTGTCTTGAATATATGATCCGTCTACATTCAGTTTTACACGGCCATGGGCAGGGGTAGACCACCTAGTAGGAGCTATGTGAGTAGCCATCCCATCTGAGATTAATAATGGCCGGCTCATTGCATCGACTGTCGTCTTGCCTTTCACCACATCACCAGCTGGGGGATACTTGATACTAATCAGTGACTTCATATAGCTTTGTAGCTAGTGAACGACAGGATGCTTCCACATGAGGTGGTGATTTTCATCGCGGGAGAAACTTATGAGGAGTTTCACCCATAGTAGATGACGGAAGTTACCTCCTCCCATGAATCTTCCAAGCCCACTTGACCAACATGAGCAACATGCATAGATACCACACATCATTTTTGCGGGACATTTTGAGGGGACTATAGCAAGAGAGGAAGCACGGGACGACGGAGGGGGAGCGGGAGAAGGATTGGCGGCGCCGGGTGTTGGGGGTGGTGGTGCCACTTGCATGTAGGATCGACAAGTGGTAGATAAATCGTGCGGGACATGCTGCTATGGCAGCGATGAGTCAGGGTAAAGGCCAGAAATGGGTTGAGGGGGGCAGCTCTTGTGTATTCATGGCGGTGCCGACGGCGAACTCGCTAGCGACAGCGCGGCGATTGGGAGAGGGAAAGTTTCTCCCGCGAAGAGGGTTAGGTTTTGGCAATGGTTGGGAGGAGTGAGTGAGCCGGGAACGGGACGGGAGTACCTTGCGCTCGAAACGGTGTAAAGCTCGTCCGCTGCGATATATTACGGGCGCTGATAGGCGCCGGTGCGCCGGCCGAAAGTTTCGGCCGGTCTAGCCCGGGCGTTGGATGTGAGCCGTGCGGGTCGTTGGATCCAGGTAAAAAAAAAAACGAATCGCCGCCCGGCTTCTTCTTCCTCCCGCACGCACGCGTAAACACAGGAAAAAAACGGATCTCCGCGGGTCAGCCTCCTCGTGCTCGCCCTTGGACGCTGCGTCGCAGCTCACCGGGGCCGCTCGCCGTCGCAGCTCGCCGGGGCTGCTCGCCGTTGCAGCTCACCTGGGGCGTTCGCCGTATGCAGCTCCATCGGGCCGGGCGTGTCTCCCTCCCTCTGGTTGCAGCACCGCCGGGTGAGGGTTCCAGCATTGTCGCAGTCCGCCATCATAGCTCGCCGCGTGCCCGTCGCAGCACCGCGCGCCATGCAGCTCCGTCGCCGCCGCTCACCATTGTTAGCTAGCCGTTCTCGGTTTGAAGCTTTTTTAGAAGCGCGTTGTAGCTTTCCTCCAAGCCGGTTGCAGCTTTTTGTCGCTGCGAGATGCCGACCCCCAACTACCTCATATCCAGTTGCAGCTTTTTTCAAGCTGGTTGTAGCTTTCATGGCTACCGGATGTAGCATTTTTCAGCACTGATTGCAGCTCTAACGTACATCCGTTGAAGCCCCTGCTTTCTTTGATTCCAACAAAAAATGTTGTTGGTTCCAGCTCTCGATTTGCAGGTTGTAGCAAAAACAAAAGCTGGTTCCAGCTCTGGGTTTGCCGGGACAAAAATCATTTGCTGGAAAAGCATTGCTGGTCACTGCTTCCGCCGGTTGCCGTGGTAGCAAAAACTCTTGTGGGAAGAAGCTTTTGCCTCGTCGTTTGCAACAAAATGAGGTGGCCGCCGACGGCGACATGGAAAACACTCCAGGCGATGCACCAAACCTACATGCTGGTTCCAGCTCTGGATTTGTCGGTTGCAGCAAAATTAGACGCCGGTTTCAGCATCCCCTGTGTCGTGGGGTGTGCCTCGCCGTCGAAGCTATGCAGCTCGTCTGTCGGAGCTGGGGGATTGCTGGTGCTGGAAACGGCGCGCTGGGAGAATAGCTGGAGCTGCGGATGAGAGGTGGTCGTGTGTGGGGGGAAATCGCCGGCCGTGGTGTGGAGGACGACCTCACCAGCGAGATTTGGCTACG
>NC_057807.1:547601979-547603157 GCF_018294505.1 Triticum aestivum
TTAATTCTTTTAATTCACTATATTCCTTTATTTTGGAGGCTTTCCATTCGATTGATATTTAGTTTTGAATTTAATTCATGATTTTGACCAACTCAACTATTTTTACAAATCAATCTACAACAACAAGTCTATAAAAATATGTCACCCGCGGCCCTCTCACCAACTATAGAAAAGAAGCGTCAACATGTGATATTAAGCACCAATGTAGTACATACAACCATTGACGCACAAAATTTCGATTACAATGAAATGGATGGTGGCATGGACGGTGGTGAAGCTGAGGTGGAGGAGATAGACGAGGGGGTGTATGACCAAGCGCAAGCAAAAAAAGGCGCGAGTGAAGATCATGACGACGGGTAAAAAGCGATCAAGGTGGTGATGGATGTGGTCGTTGCTTTTGCATGAAGTCTTTTTGCGTTTGTCGTAGAAAACTATGCTTTTATTTTCGCGTGAACTATGTTTTATTCTTCAAATTTGAACTTAATCACTACTAGAAAAGGGGCCAATGGTCCAGGCCGGTCCAGCCCATTAGTCCCGGTTCAATCCAGAACCGGGACCAATGGGGGCATTGGACCCGGTTCGTGAGCCCCGGGGGCCGGCCGGGCCACGTGGGCCATTGGTCCCGATTGGTCTAGACCTATTGGTCCCGGTTCGTGGGACAAACCGAGACCAATGGTCCCCACCACTATTGGTCCCGGTTGGTGGCCTGAACCGGGACTAAAGGGTTGGTCCTCGTTGCGGCCAAAGTTTAGTCCCACCTCGCCAACCGAAGGGGAATCAGACCGGTTTATAAGCCCCTCCCTCTCTGCCTTATTGAGATCCTCTGAAAATGAAAATAGATGCCCTTATATAGGGAATTTAGGCTAAATTCATACGAATTTCTCTTGAAATTTGGTATGAATTTAATTTGAATTTCCTCTATAAGCGCATCTATGCTCATTTCTGAGTAGTTTTTTTTATATTTTTTTTCTTTTCTGCTATATTTATTGTTTTCTTTTTATTTCTGAGTTGTAATAAGTCATTAAAAATAAGCATCTATGCTCATTTTTTAGTAAAGTTAATCACAACTATTTTTTCTTCTTTTTATTTCTGAGTTGTAATAAGTCATTAAAAATAAGCATCTATGCTCCTTTTTTAGTACAGTTAATCACAACAATTTTTTACTTCAATTCATTTCT
>NC_057807.1:547604641-547605885 GCF_018294505.1 Triticum aestivum
GAGTTGTAATAAGTCATTAAAAATAAGCATCTATGCTCATTTTTTAGTAAAGTTGATCATAACTATTTTTTCTTCTATTTATTTTTGAATTGTAATAAGTCATTAAAAATAAGCATCTATGCTCATATTTTAGTAAAGTTAATCACAACTATTTTTTCTTCTTTTTATTTCTGAGTTGTAATAAGTCATTAAAAATAAGCATCTATGCTCCTTTTTTAGTACAGTTAATCACAATTATTTTTTGCTTCAATTCATTTCTGAGTAGTTTTTTATATAGTTTTTTTTTCTTTTCTGCTATATTTATTTTTTTCTTTTTATTTCTGAGTTGTAATAAGTCATTAAAAACAAAAAAGAGGCGCAATGCTTGTTAATTTGCTTTAAGCCTTTCGGAATAGTGTCACCTGCACTGCACATAGCTCTATGCAGTCTACCGTATTCCTCAAGGCTTGAAGCTAACCAACGTGCAGGAGCATTGAGCCTCTTCGTCATCGTCTCTGTACTCAGGGCTTATAAACAGCTGCGAGTGCCTCTCCCTTAGCGAGGTGGGACTAAAAAAACAGCTGCAGGAAGAATCAACAAAAAAACAGCTGCAGAAAATAAAAAAAGTGCCACCTAAAGGGCTACCACGGCCTGAATACGACTAGAAACCCAACATTGGGCCAGGATTCAGGCCCACAATAGGCCCAATAGGCCCATAGGAACATATAGTGTGTTTAGGCCCGTAAGCCTGCATTTGAGAGGAGCTCGAGAGGGCAGCGGGACTGGGGTTTATAAACCACTCTCGGGCTCTCTCAGCTAGCGAGGTGGGACTAAACTTTCATGCCGTGACGCGGGCAGCACAAGGCCTTTAGTCCCGGTTGGTGGCACAAACCGGGACTAAAGTGGCGGATTGGTACCGGTTCGTGGAACCAACCGGTACCAATGCCCCCCCTGTAGTCCCGGTTGGTGCCACCAACCGAGACCAAAGGTCCTCGTTTCCCGCCCTTTGCGCTGCCGAAAAGGGGCCTTTGGTCCCGGTTGGTGCCTCCAACCGGGACTAAATGGTGCATTAGTCCCGGTTGGTACCACGAACTGGGACCAAAGCCTTTGCTATATATACAGCACTTAGCGCGACTTCGATCTCTCCTGCTCCACTCCCGTCGCTGCGCGTCTCCCTGCCGTCGTCGTCGTCGTCGCCGTCGCCGCCCCGCCCCATCCCACCCCGACGCCGTCGCCGCCACGCCCCGACGCCGTCGACGCCCCAC
>NC_057807.1:547948829-547952140 GCF_018294505.1 Triticum aestivum
CCTCCTTATTACGCACAAAAAAATGAATACTCCCCCTGCTAGCTAGGACCCACCTTGGTGGGAGACTGACTTGTGGGCCTACTAAGTTGACGGGGACGAAGGGCTTTGTCAACTTAGTCAATATGAATGATTCTAGCTCCAGTGACCGTACGTTGTCCATCCAACGGCCCTAGTGCTTCTTCAACCTCTGGTCTTCTTGCTCCAGCCGCCCAAACCAGCGCCGGTCGTGCCTCATGCTCCTGCCTCCCGTGGCCGGCTGTGCTGCCGCGGAGGACTCACCGTCCCCTACTATTCCCATCGCTGGCCAGGCCCTGCGGCGACGGCAGCCTCACACCACAGCCGAACTAGTGAACCCTCGTACTCCTCTCCGCGCGGGCTTCCACTGCCGCGTCTTCCCCGGCTCCGCGTTGTCCCCTTCCTAGGCCTCACCGTCGTCCACCGCCGTGGTGCTCTCCGCGCGGCGTGGTCAACGTGGTCAAGGAATGACTTCCATCGGAAGAGTACTGTACGTGGAGAGGCTGACAGCTAGGTCCACGGCCACAGGCCAGTTTTTTTGTGATTTGCCAAGTAAGTCGCTTTGTCAGGCTTGTTGGGCTGCAAATCTTTCAAGACGGGGAGAGCTTTCATTCGGCTGGCCGAGAAAATGGCCCATCAGTAATGAGAAATGGGTTGTACATTTTCAAAACACATCAAAGCGGCAATTAGTTTCAAATATCTTTTTTTTTATTTCGAGATTTTAAAGTACATTAATTTTTATGCGTGGAGAATTTGTTGGATTTTATATCGATATACATTTAGTTTTAAATTCAATTTGAATGTGAGTCGAAATTTCGGGATTAAAAACAGTTCGGACCGCACCAAAATATGCAAAATTTCGTATAATTTTTTAACCGTGGCCACAATATGGGTTGTAATGCTAACAAAAAGAATATGGGCTCCAAACAAAACCTTAAGAATTAGCAAATGGGCTGTAAATTATTAGAAATAATGGCAGATGGGTTGTATGTTGTTTTCCACAGATTTGAGGCTTTCCTAAAAAAAGGTTGACGCACAAGAAGTGACTGTTGGATGGCCATCCAACGGCTGTCGTGCTTCTTCAATCTCTGCTCTTCCTGCTCCAGCCGCTCAAACAAGCGCCGGCGGGACTGCCTGCTCCCTCCTCCCCGCGGCCAACTGTGCTGCCGCGCAGGCCTCACAGCCCCACTGTACTCCCATCGCTGGCCTAGCCATCCCTCTACTCACCCACACCTGCTGTTATTCTCCGGCAACGGCAGATGAACCAGTAAACCCTCGTTCAGTCGTACTCCCCTCCGCGTGGGAAACAACTGCTGAGTCTTCCCTACCTCCATGTCGTTCCCTTCCTAGGCCTCACCGTCGTCCACCGCCCTGGTGCTCTCGGCGCGGCCTGGTCAACATGGTCAATGACCGACATGCATCTGAAGTGGACTGTACGCGGAGAGACCGACAGCTGGGTCCACGACCGCACGCTCCTTATTACACGCAAAATAATGATTCCTCCACCTGACATCGGGGACCCACCAAAAGGGCCTCAGTATTTCACGAAAAAAAACGTTACCGCCGCTGACAACTCGGACCCACCAGCTATATCTTCGCACGCAAGGAAGTGCCTCCTTATTACGCACAAAAAAAGAATACTCCCCCTGTTAGCTGGGACCCAGTATAGTGGCAGGATGATGGGCCTACTAAGTTGACGGGGATGGAGGGCTTTGTCAACTTAGTCAATATGCATGATTCTAGCTCTAGTGATCGTACGATGTCCATCCAACGGCCGTAGTGCTTCTTCAACCTCTGGTCTTCTTGCTCCAGCCGCCCAAACCAGCGCCGGTCGTGCCTCGTGCTCCTGCCTCCCGTGGCCGGCTGCGATGCGGCGGAGGTATCACCGCCCCCTACTACTCCCATCGCTGGCCAGGCCATCCCTCTACTCACCCACACCCCCTGTTATTCTGTGGCGACGGCAGCCTCACACCGCAGTGAACCAGTGAACCCTCGTACTCCTCTACGCGTGGGCATCCACTGCCGCGTCTTCCCCGGCTCCACGTCGTCCCCTTCCTAGGCCTCGCCGTCGTCCACTGCCCTGGTGCTCTCGGCGCGGCGTGGTCAACATGGTCCAGGAACGGCTTCCATCGGACGTGGACTGTACGTGGAGAGGCTGACAGCTGGGTCCACGACCGCAGCAAGGAAGTGCCTCCTTATTATGCGCAAAATAATTATTCCTCCACCTGACAGTAGGGACCCACCGGACGGGCCACCATATTTCGCGAAAAAAACGTTTCCCCCCTTACTGCTGGGACCCACCAGCTACACCTTCGCACGCAAGGAAGTCATCCGGGCAAAAAAAACGATTTGCCCCCCTGACTATTGGGACCCACCAGCTACATCTTCGCACGCAAGGAAGTGCCTGACACTCGGGACCCACCTGGTCGAAGCGTACGTAGCATTGTCATTCTGGTCACGAACGTGTACGCACATACTGGTCGATGTAGAGGCGCACACGTGTCGTAGATGTAGAGGCACGCACGTGTCGTAGTAGAGGCGCGCACGTAGCATGTACACGTACATACAGCGGCGAGGGTGCAAGAAAGAAAATACGGCCACGTACGTACATACGGGCAGGGTCTCTAATGCCCACTCGCGCATACGTACATGGCTGGGTCGGAACATAGGAACAGCATCGTCGTTGTGTTCATGGGGAGCCAACCGGCTGGGTCGGAATGGAATGCGTGGTCGTGTTCATCGGGAGGGCTTGGACGGAACATGCGATGGAAACGAGGCCTGGCGTACCGCACAATGGAGGAAACGGCCTTGTGTTCGACCGGCCACATTCGAAACAGGGTCCTGTTGATCGGGAGGGGCCTGGCGTACCGCAAAACGGAGGAAACGGACCTCCTACGGTCGAAACGGGGGTCCTGTTGACCGGGAGGGGTGTGGCGTACTGCAAAACGGACAAAACGGACCTCCTACGATCGAAACAGGGTCCTGCTCATCGGGAGGGGTGTGGCGTACCGCAAAACGGATGAAACGGACTTGTGTTGGAGCGCTACGGTCGAAACGGGGGGGAGGCGGGGAGGGGTGTGGTGTACCGCAAAATGGGACTCCACGGGATACTGTTCATCTCCACCGTCGACCTCCTCCAGCCTCCACGGGCTACCGTCGACCTCCTCCAGCCTCCACGGGCTCCTGTTCATCCAGCCACCACCGCGCGCTACTCCACCGGCTACTGTTCAACCACCCCTCCACAGGCACCCCTCCATCGTCTACTGTTCATCCAGCGCTCCACACCACGGGGTCCT
>NC_057807.1:547952409-547985595 GCF_018294505.1 Triticum aestivum
TTGTTCATCCCAGAGGCAGCATCGATCGGCTTTAGTTAGCAGCAGTAGCGAAGGAATTGGTCCATCGGGTTCAGTTAACAGCCATCGATCGATCGCTCGGGTTCAGTAACGCGTAGCCTGTAGTGCAATCGCTTGGGTTTAGTTAGAGCCCAACGCCTCGCTCGGCTTCAGTTAGAGCCAACGCCTCGCACACACGCGCGTACGTATGAGAGAAATGCGCATCGCTCCGCCCCCGACCTCCCATCGTAACCGGCAACTCCCCAAAATTTTCCTCCCCCTCGCTTCTAACACGGTTTTTTCCGTCATGGACGGCCCAAAGAATGTCATGCAGCTGCATCTCCGGCCCGCCCTGGACAAAAAGCCCATTTTTTGTCATGATTTTTTGTCATAGAAGTAGGAGCCCACCACACCTATGATGATACCGGGTTTTGTCACAATTATCATCGTAGAAGTGTCATATGTATGGCAGGAAAAAAATTCGTTCGGCCCAAAATGTCACGGATGTGTCTTTTTTTTGTAGTGGTATCAACTCCCCCAAGCTTAAACCTTTGCTTGTCCTCAAGCAATTCAGTTGATAAACTGAAAGTGATAAAGAAATACTTTTACAACCTCTATTTGCTCTTGTTGTTGTAAACATGCAAAGCCAACATTCAGGTTTCAGCAAATATTATGAACTAACCATACTCACGATAACACTTAGGTCTCACAATTACTCGTATCAATGGCATAATCAGCTAGCGAGCCATAATAACAAAACTCGGATGACAACACTTTCTCAAAACAATCATAACATGATATAACAAAATGGTATCTCGCTAGCCCTTTCTAAGACCGGAAAATATAAATGCAGAGCACCTTTAAAGATCAAGGACTGACTAAACATTGTAATTCATGGTAAAAGAGATCCAGTCAAGTCATACCCAATATAAACCAATAATAACGAATGCAAATGACAGTGTGCTCTCCGGCGGGTGCTTTTTAATAAGAAGGGTGACGACTCAACATAAAAGTAAATAGATAGGCCCTTCGTAGAGGGAAGCAGGGATTTGTAGAGGTGCCAGAGCTTGATTTTAAAATAGAGATTGAATAACATTTTGAGTGGCATACTTTTGCTGTCAACGCAAAAACTATGAGATGGCGGTATCTTCCATACTACATGCATTATTGATAGTTCCCAAACATAATGGTAAATGTTTATACTCCCCCAACCACCAACAAGCATCAATCCATGGCTTTCTCGAAACAACGAGTGCCTCCAACTAACAACATCCCTGGGGGAGTTTTCTTTAATTATTTTGATTTGCTTTGATCTTTTTGGATCATGGGACTGGGCACCACGGTTACCGGCCCTTTCTCATGAATGAGGAGCGGAGTCCACTCTTCTTGAGAATAACCCACCTAGCATGGAAGATATAGGCAGCCCTAGTCGTAACATGAGCTGATCGAGCATACAAAACCGAATTTTATTTGAAGGTTTGGAGTTTGGCACATACAAATTTACTTGGAACGGCAGGTAGATACCGCATATAGGAAGGTATGGTGGACACATATGGAACAACTTTGGGGTTTAAGGAGTTTGGATGCACAAGCAACATTCTTGCTTAGTACAGGTGAAGGCTAGCACAAGACTGGGAAGCGACCAACTGAGAGAGCGACAACAGTCATAAACATGCATTAAAATTAATTCACACCGAGTACAAGCATGAGTAGGATATAATCTAACATGAACATAAATATCATGAAGGCTATGTTGATTTGTTTCAACTATATGCGTGAACATGTGCCAAGTCGAGTCACTCAATTCATTCAAAGAAGGATACCATCCCATCATACCACATCATAATCATTCTAATAGCATGTTGGCACGCAAGGTAAACCATTATAACTCATAGCTAATCAAGCATGGCACAAGCAACTATAATCTCTAAATGTCATTGCAAATATGTTTACTTCATAATAAGCTGAATCAGAAACGATGAACTCATCATATTTACAAAAACAAGAGAGGTCGAGTTCAAACCAGCTTTTCTCATCTCAATGAGTCCATCATATATCGTCATTATTTCCTTTCACTTGCACGACCGAACGATGTGTATAATAATAATAGTGCACGTGCATTGGACTAAGCTGGAATCTGCAAGCATTCAACTCAAAAGAGAAGATAAGATAATATGGCTCTGAGTTAAATAAACAATCATGCATACGAGAGCCACTTAGCATTTTCAATATGGTCTTCTCGACCCCCAAAGAAAAGAAAAGAAAAGAAAAGAAAAGAAAACTATTTACACGGGAAAGCTCCCAACAAGTAAAAGAAGAACGAGAAATCTTTTTGGGTTTTCATTTTAATTCTACTACAAGCATGGAAAATAAACTAACTATTTTTTTGGTTTTTTCTTAAGGTTTACCAAACACACAAGAAGAAAACTAGAAAAAGAAATTTAAACTAGCATGGATAATATAATGAAAGAGTATGAGCACCGACGACTAGTGTGTGAACATGAATATAAAGTCGATGAGAAATACGTACTCCCCCAAGCTTAGGCTTTTGGCCTAAGTTGGTCTAATACCAAGGACCGCTGCTACTCTCCCCGGTGTACTGGGAAGTGTAATCAGGATACCACTGGCTGGCCATCTCCGGATCCCACTGGAAAGATGATGCACGACAAGGGTCCAGTGCAGGTTCTGGCTCACGTTCAGGTTCTGGAGTAGATGCTTGGCCTCGATGAGCGTACACAGCCTCCGGTAAAAAAAGGGCAGCCCCAGTGCATGTAGCTCCCGCTTGCGCAGGGTCTGGGGAAGGGTCCGACCACTTTGGGTCTATTGTACGCAGCCTTTCCCTACATTTCTGCAAGAGGCTGTTTCCAGGACTTGAACCCGTGACCTCATGGTCACAAGGCAGCAGCTTTACCACTGTGCCAAGGCTCCCCTTCATACACAGCCTCCGGTGTAACAAGAAAATTATCTGCAATCAAATCAAACAACAGAGGCGCAGGCAAAATAATAGTCTCATTGTGTTTCTTATTAAATCTAAGGTTATACAATAGCATCTTCTCTTCGTTGTCAACAATAAACGAGTGGGCTACCATGCTCTTGTAATCTAAAACGTGAGGAGGCAATTTTGTCTCCTCTTTCTCATGGTGCCTAATAGGTATCTCAAAATGTCTAGCAAGACGTGAAGCATAGATACCTCCAAATATGGGGCCTTTTGTACGATTCAGGCTCAGCCATTTAGCAATGACGGCACCCATACTAAAACTATTGTCTCCAAACAAGGCATGCTGAAGAATGATAATATTAGGAACATTAAAGTTTCCACTATTTCCACGACCAATCAAGCATCTACTAGCAAATATGGCAAAGTAGCATAAAACAGGAAAGTGTATGCTAGAGATTTTTGCCTCAGAACCTTTCTTTGGCTCCTCTACAGCTATAGTGTTAACAAAGCCATCCACATCTTTACGACGCGGTTCCTCTAATTCTCCCCAAAAGGGTATCCTACATACCACGCAAAAATCAAGTAAAGACATTTCTCTGAATTCATCATATAAATGAAATGATACTGAAGGCGGTGACTTCTTAGGATAATAATAAAAATTTTGCACGAAAGTATTGGTAAGTAAGAGATACTGATCCATCCGGCCGTGGAGGAAATCAGTGAGGTCCGCATTCTCAATCAAAGAATAAAATTCTTCATGAATTCCAGCTTCTTTCAATAAATCATCACATGGCCATTCACACGACCGTACTTCCGCTAGGCGAGGAAGATTATACTTGGCTTTTTCCTTCTCTTTAGCTTGTTTTTCCTGAGAGCCTTGGCTAGAAGAGCCCCAAAAAAGTCTACTTAACATTTTCCGAAAATTTCTGAAATTTTAGTATCTTCAAAATAAAAGTGAATAAAACTAAACAAGATTGATAGCAACTACTCCTACAAGTGCCTAGAGCATATATCATGCATTAGAAATGCTTGGGAACTCATAAATTTAACATGTAAGCTCAAGAACATGGTCACCTAAGCAGCAAAAATTTGCAATGAATAAAGCACTAGAACAAAAACTATTTGGACCAATGGAGGAGTCACATACCAAGCAACAATCTCCCAAAGCAGTTTTGTGAATGGAGCTTTGAGCAAGGAGATCGGAAATCGCAGCAAAATGAGCTAGAACTCATGCTTGAGATGGATGGGGATTTTTTGGGTAGAAGATGAAGTGTGTGGGTGCTGGCATATGTGGAGGGGGGACACCAGTGGCCCACGAGACAGGGGGGCACGCCCAGGTGGGGTGGGCGCGCCCTCCACTCTCGTGGCCTGGTGCTTGCCCCTCCTGCAGTGATTTCAGTGCCTAAAATCCTCAAATATTCCATAAAAAATCATACTAAATTTGCAGGGCATTTGGAGCACTTTTATTTTTGAGATATTTTTTATTGCACGGCTAATTCAGAAAACAGACGGATAATAATATTTTTGATTTATTTATTCTAAATAACAGAAAGTAAAAAGAGGGTACAGAAGGTTGCGCCTTCTAGTTTCATCCATCTCATGATCATAGAAATGAATCCACTAACAAGGTTGATCAAGTCTTGTTAACAAACTCATTCCGAATAACACAGAACCGAAGAAATTTCGAATAACACTAAGTTACATCAACAGGGATATGAAAATCCCCAACAATAAGAATATCATACTTTTTCTTGACAGTAGGGAGAGGAAATTGAAAACCTCCAACAATAATAGTTGGAACTTTTCCAATAGAATTGATACTATGAACTTGAGATTGCTTCCTCGGAAAGTGTACCGTATGCTCATTACCATTAACATGAAAAGTGACATTGCCTTTGTTGCAATCAATAACAGCCCTTGCAGTGTTGAAAAAAGGTCTACCAAGGATAATTGACATACTATCGTCCTCGGGAATATCAAGAATAACAAAGTCCGTTAAGATAGTGTCATTTGCAACTACAACAGGCACATCCTCACAAATACTGACAGGTATGGCAGTTGATTTATCAGCCATTTGCAAAGATATTTCAGTAGGTGTCAACTTATTCAATTCAAGTCTACGATATAAAGAGAGAGGCATAACACTAACACCGGCTCCAAGATCACATAAAGTTGTTCTAACATAGTTTCTTTTAATGGAGCATGGTATAGTTGGTACACCCGGATCTCCAAGTTTCTTTGGTATTCCACCCTTAAAAGTGTAATTAGCAAGCATGGTGGAAATTTCAGCTTCCGGTATCTTTCTTTTGTTTGTAATGATATCCTTCATATACTTAGCATAAGGATTTACTTTAAGCATATCAGTTAAGCGCATACGTAAGAAGATATGTCTAATCCTTTCAGCAAAGCGCTCAAAATCCTCATCATCCTTTGTCTTGGATGGTTTAGGAGGAAAGGGCATGGGTTTCTGAACCCATGGTTCTCTTTCTCTACCGTGCTTCCTACCAACAAAATCACTCTTATCATAACGTTGATTCTTTGATTGTGGGTTATCAAGATCAACAACAGGTTCAATCTCTACATCATTATTTTTGCTAGGTTGAGCATAGACATGAACATTATCATTAAAATTATCACTAGGTTCATGTTCGTCACCTGATTGTGTTTCAGCATCAAAGATAGAAATATCATTGGGGTTCTCAGGTGTGTCTACAGTAGGTTCACTAGAAGCATGCAAAGTCCTATCGTTTTTCTTTTTCTTCTTTTTGGAAGAACTAGGTGCTTCTAAATTGTTTCTCTGAGAATCTTGCTCGATTCTCTTAGGGTGGCCTTCAGGATACAAAGGTTCATGAGTCATTCTACCAATTCTAGTAGCCACTCTAACAGCAAAGTCATTTTTATTATTTAATTCATCGGGCAAATCATTTTGAGCTTTAAGTACTTTCTCAGCTTGAGTAGCAACCATAGACGCATATTTGCTAATGAGTTTAAGTTCACCTTTAACTCTAGCCATATTATCACTCACGCGTCCTATCTCGAAAGCATTATTCTTTAACTCTCTACCAACATAAGCATTGAAACTTTCTTGTCTAGCCATAGGGTCATCAAATTTATCTAAGCATGAGCTATGAAATTTAGTAGAGGGGATTTCAACTTTATCATATCTATAGAGAGAATTTACCTTTACTACATGTGTCGGGTTATCAAGACAATGTGGTTCTTCAACAGGCGGTGTATTAAGACCATGTATTTCTTCAATAGGTGGTAAATTCTTAACATCTTCAGCTTTAATACCTTTTTCTTTCATTGATTTCTTTGCCTTCTTGCATATATTCAGGACTGAGAAATAAAACACCTCTCTTCTTCGGGGTGGGTTTAGGAATAGGCTCAGGAGTTGCCTCAATTGGTTCAGGAATTGCCTCAGGAATTGGCTCAGGAAGAGTCCAATTATTTTCATTAGTCAACATATTATTCAATAGTAATTTAGCTTCGTCGACTGATCTTTACCTGAAAACACAACCAGCACAACTATCCAAGTAGTCCTTGGAAGCATCGGTTACTCCATTATAAAAGATATCAAGTATTTCATTTTTCTTGAGAGAATGTTCAGGCAAAGCATTACGTAATCGGAGAAGCCTCCCACAAGCTTGTGGGAGACTCTCTTCTTTGATTTGCACAAAATTATATATTTCCCGCAAGGCAGCTTGTTTCTTATGAGCAGGGAAATATTTAGCAGAGAAGTAATAAATCATATCCTGGGGACTACGCACACAACCAGGAGCAAGAGAATTATACCAAGTCTTAGCATCACCCTTTAATGAGAACGGAAATATCTTAAGTATATAAAAATAGCGAGATTTATCATCATTAGTAAACAGGGTACCTATATCATTCAACTTGGTAAGATGTGCCACAATAGTTTCAGATTCAAGGCCATAGAAAGGATCGGATTCTACTAAAGTAATAATCTCAGGATCAATAGAGAATTCATATTCCTTATCAGTAACAAAGATAGGTGAAGTGGCAAAAGTAGGGTCATGTTTCATTTTAGCATTTAAAGTCTTTTGTTCCAGCTTAGCTAACAATTTCTTAAGGTCTGATCTATCATTGCAAGCAAGAAAATCTCTAGCAGTTTCTTCATCCATAACATAACCCTCAGGAACAACAGGCAATTTGTAATCATTCGGAGAACCTTCATCATCACTATCATCAATAATAGCATCTTCAATAATTTCATTCTCTCTAGACTTGGCAAGTTGTTCATCAAGCATAGTAGTATCACACACATAAGTAGTTTCATCATAAGTATCATGCAAAGCAGAAGTGGCATCATCAATAACACGTGACATATCAGAATTCATAGCAGTAGCAGGTTTAGGTGTCGCAAGCTTACCCATAACAGAAGGAGAATCTAGTGCAGAGCTAGATGACAGTTGAGGGAGTCCTGGACTAGGGGTATCCGGAGAGCCGGACTATATACATCATCCGGACTATTGAAGCGTGAAGACACAAAACACAAGACTCCGACATGTGTCCGGATGGGACTCTCCTTTGCATGGAAGAAAAGCTTGGCGATCCGGATATTATATTTCCTTCCTTGTAACTGACTCCATGTAAACCCTAGCCCTCTCCAATGTCTATATAAACCGGAGAGGATGGTCCTTAGAAGGCCGATCACAATTACAATCATACCATCATAGGCTAGCTCTTAGGGTTTAGCCTCTACGATCTCATGGTAGATCTACTCTTGTACTACTCATATCTTCAATATTAATCAAGCAGGAAGTAGGGTTTTACCTCCATCGAGAGGGCCCAAACCTGGGTAAACATTGTGTCCCTTGCTTCCTGTTACCATCAGCCTAAGATGCACAGATCGGGACCCCCTACCCGAGATCCTCCGGTTTTGACACCGACATTGGTGCTTCCATTGAGGGTTCCTCCGTGTTGTCGCTACGAGGCTTGATGGCTCGTCTCATTGTCAAGGACGACATCGTCTCTGGAGGAACGCTAGCTGTAGGCCAGATCCTCTGGCTTGGCGGCTTCATTATGGCCGCCCCATTGGCTGTTGCGCCAATGATGGCCTCTCGGGTCATCACACATAACCTTCGCATCAATTCGGAGCTTGCCGAACAAATGGATCCGATAGAGCTCTCCCCTCTTAATGAGCTCTTGGATCGCATCACCGCTTTGGGAGTCGCTACAGACTATGACCGGATTGGGCTTAAACCCGACCAGAGGGACATTAGATCCCCGTCGGCCACCCATGAGATAGCGGTAGTAAAGGAACCACACACGGGTCACCCCTCAACTTTGAGGATGAATTATGTCCGGATCACCGAACTCAGTAAGCCGAACACCTACTCAAAGGAAGACATGATCCGAGTCCCGGACTTAGAGTCGGGCATCGGGCCGAAGAGATCGGGTGATACTCCGGACCGCGAACTGCCGGGCTCGGAACCTTCCGTGCCCCCGAGTGTCAGATCGGATCAAAATCCGGATTCAGCCAACGACACTCACTCAGACTTAAACCGTCTCTCCCGCATCAGGCAAGAGCCCCTAGAGACGGTACACTGTTACTTGGCCAGATTCCTCCTTGCGCTTAATAAGGACGAGGACTGCCACGAGGGGGACGTAGTCTCACTTTTCTGCAAAAACTGCAGGAACAAAGGACTCCTTAATGCTATAAGCCGTCGTTACATAGTACACTTTGCGGACTTAGCGACCATAGTACAGAAGTACTGTGCGATGGAAAGCGCCTGGAAGACCCAAACAGAATTTTGGGATAGTACGGCCCTCACCAGAACCTTGGTCTGAACTAAACGGCCGAACTCTCGTAAGTCGACCAATTCAATTCCCAAGAAACCAAAACCCTCCCCAGGGCGTGGAACCGTATTGGAAGGGTGGCTCAATGGGCCATGTAAGCTTCACAGTACGCCGGATGCAACACCAACCCATAGCCTTAGGGCATGTTGGATACTCCGGCAGTTAGCTAAAAGTGGCGAGGATCTCCTCAAGATCCATAAAGCCAAACAACATCCCGCCAAGGAACACAATACGGTACTAACAGTCTTCAAGACTTTCGCCTCAAACAATAGGCACAAGCGAGCTCATCGAAGCTCTGCTGAAATCTACCATGTGGCAAAATAAATCCGTGGAACGACATTGCTATAACTTTCAATGCCAGTGACGAACCCCAATTCCAGACCGTCCGGGCAGCAGCCGCTTTGGTCCTTAGCCCAATAGTGAACGGCTTTCGGCTCACTAAAGTGCTCATGGACGGCGGAAGCAGGTTAAACCTGATCTACGAAGAAACACTCAAGAAGATGGAAATTGATAAAAGCCGCATTGAGCAAAGTGGCACAACCTTTAGTGGAATTATCCCTAGTCGGGAGGCACGGTGTGCGGGGAAAATCACACTCGATGTGGTATTCGGCACCCCAGAGAATTACAGGTCCGAAGGAATCATATTCCAAGTGGCCCCTTTCAGCAGAGGATACCACGCCCTTCTAGGGCGGGACGCGTTTGCAAGCTTTCAAGCTATACCCCATTACGGGTACATGAAGCTTAAAATGCCCGGACCCAATGGAATCATCACTCTCGCTAGTGATCCAGACGTCGCACTCTGTGCCGAAAACAAAACCGCAGCACTAGCCTTGGAAGCACTGTCTGAAGCCCTAGCAGCAGAAGAATTAACAACGCTGCGCACCACCGTGGACAGGGACGACGTGATACTTGACAAATGACCCAAGTCCACCTCATTTAAATCCGCATATGAGATAGTCAAATTCCAAGTCCACCCTACGGACCCCATGAAGACAGCCTCCATCGGGACACAGTTAAGCCCCACTATGGACGCCGCACTGCGAGACTTCTTACGTGAGAATTGGGACATTTTCACCTGGCACCCATCAGACATGCGGGGCATCCGCGCGAATTGGCCGAACACAGCCTTAACATACTAAAGGGATACAAACCCGTCAAGCAGACCCTAAGGCAATTTTCAGAGCCCAAACGACAAGCCATGGGGGAGGAGCTAGCCAAGCTACTTGAGGCCGGATTCATCAGAGACATCAAACATCCGGATTGGCTGGCGAACTTGGTAATGGTACCAAAGAAGGACAAATCCTAGCGCCTGTGCGTCGACTTCAAAAACCTTAACAAGGCTTGCCCCAAGGATCCCTTTCCCCTCCCTCGCATCGATCAAATCATCGATGCCACAGCAGGACACGACTTGTTGTGTTTCCTCGACGCACACTCTGGATACCATCAAATAAAGATGGCAGAGTCCGACCAAGCTGCAACAGCTTTCATAACGCCATATGGCCCTTTCTGCTTCAACACTATGCCTTTCAGGCTCAAGAATGCCGGGGCAACCTAACAACGCATGATTCAAACATGCCTGGAAAGAAAATCGGCAAAACAGTGGAGGCATACGTGGACGACGTAGTCATAAAAACAAGACACATCGAAACCCTAATAGATGACTTGAGGCTTACGTTCGACAACCTAGGAACATACGACATCAAGCTGAATCCGCAGAAATGCGTTTTCGGCGTCCCCTCTGGAAAACTGTTACGCTTCATCGTTTCCATAGAGGGATTGAAGCTAATCCAGCAAAAATCCAAGCTTTGTCGCACTTGGCTATACCAACAGACCTCAAACACATCCAGAAACTAGCTGGATGCGTGGCTGCTTTGAGCCGCTTTATCTCCAGGTTAGGAGAAAAGGCATTGCCTCTTTACCGCCTTCTTCGGCGCACCGAACACTTCATGTGGATGGATGCAGCCGCGGCCAGACTCGATGAAATAAAGACCTTATTGGCCAATAATCTAGTCCTAACAGCGCCAAATATCGGCGAACCTATGTTGTTGTACATAGCTGCAACACATCAAGTTGTAAGCGCAGTACTCGTCGTCGAACGAGAGGTTGACGGATACAAATTCCCGCTACAGAAGCCGGTTTATTACGTATCCATGGTCCTCACCCCATGCAAATCCCGATACCCACACTATCAAAAAATAGCATACGCGGTCTTCATGGCATCCCGAAAGCTACGACACTACTTTCAAGAGTGTTCGATTACGGTGGCCTCCGAAGTACCACTAAACGATATAATAAATAACCGCGATGCCACGGGCTGGATCGCCAAATGGGCCATTGAGATCCTTCCGTTCGACATAATATACAAGCCTCGGCGGGCTATCAAGTCGCAAGTATTAGCTGACTTTGTCGCCGAATGGACGGAAGCCGAACTCCCTAAAGAGTACTGCACATACTCTAACTGGATCATGCACTTCGACGGCTCTAAAATGCTGGCCGGATTGGGAGCGGGTGTAGTCCTGACGTATCCCATCGGAGACACGGTCCAATACGTCCTCCAAATATTACACACAGACTCCAACAACACAGCCGAATATGAGGCTCTGTTGCACGGTCTTCGGATGGCAGTCTCTATGGGCATTCAACGCCTAGAGGTGCACGGGGATTCAAACCTCGCAATATCACAAATAAACTGAGACTTTGATGCCAAGGATCCGAAAATGGCAGCCTACCATAATGTCGTCCTTAAAATGTTAGCTCGGTTCGAGGGGCTCAAATTTCACCATGTGGCTTGAGAAAACAATCAAGCGACAGATGTCCTTGCCCGCATCGGCGCTAAACGCGACCCTGTCCCACCTAACATATTCCTGGAAAGGCTGTTCAAGCCATCCGTGATATGGGAAGGGGAGTCCGGCAATACCAGCACGGATCCGAATACATCCCCAGATTCCGAACTATCAGACATAATCGGAGGCTCTACCACCGAAATAACATCGTCTGCCCATGAAATAATGGCTGTCATCGCCCCGTGGACTGAACCTTTCTTTGCCTATCTAAATAGGCAGGAGCTCCCCGAAGACCAAAATGAAGCACGATGCATCGTCCGGCGTTCTAAAGCTTACAAAGTCCGTGAAGGGGAACTCTATAAGAAAAGTGCGACCGGAGTGCTTCAAAGGTGCATCTCCAAAGAGGAAGGGCGGCAGCTCTTGGCAGAAATCCATGCCGGACTGGGAGTGCACCACGCCGCGGCTCGAGCACTAGTCGGCAAGACCTTCCGCACAGGTTTCTATTGGCCGACGGCCCGAGCAGACGCACAGGACCTTGTCCAACACTGCGTCGGTTGCCAGCTCTTTGCCAATCAGAGTCATATGCCCCCTACCGCTCTCCAAACAATCCCCATAACTTGGCCCTTCGCGGTCTGGGGGATGGATATGGTTGGACCCCTTAAAGGGGGAAGCCACAAGAAAAAATACTTATTGGTCATGGTAGATAAGTTCACCAAATGGATAGAAGCCAAACCAGTGAAAACGGTCGAATCCGGACCAGTAATAGACTTTATATCCGGGGTCGTACACCGATACGGTGTCCCCCATAGCATCATCACCGATAATGGCTCAAATTTCACGGCCGATGAGATGAAATCTTGGTGCGGCAAAATGGGCATTAAGCTCGACTATGCTTCCGTCTACCATCCTCAAACAAATGGCCAGGTCGAACGGGCAAACGGTCTCATCATGAGCGGCATCAAACCCAGACTAGTGCGATCCTTGACAGAGTCGGATACTCATTGGGTCGAGGAGCTCGACTCCGTACTCTGGGGGCTGCGGACCACGCCGAATCGCACCACCGGATATACACCATTTTTTATGGTCTACGGTGCGGAAGCAGTACTACCTTTCGACATAATACATGATTCGCCACGCGTACGCATGTACGAAGAGAAGGAAGCCGAGTTAGATCGGCAGGATAACTTGGATGCCCTAGAGGAGGAGCGCGATGTCGCTAAGGCCCGTTCCGCATTCTATCAGCAACAGGCTCGATGATACCAAAGCAGAGAAGTGCGGGCCAAAACTTATAATATTGGCGAACTCGTTCTATGCTTACCGGAGAAGAAGAAGGACAAGCTCAAACCCAAGTGGGAAGGCCCCTTCTTCATCGACAAAGTTCTCACTGAAGGAGCGTGCCGCTTACGTAATGCGTCCGACAATAGACTCGAGCCAAACCCATGGAACGCGGCCAGACTCCGGAGATTCTACGCCTAGCGCCGAACTCAGTGTTCGTCTCCTTACCCCCTCCTTTTTAATTATGCTCCCTCCCTCTTCCTTTCTCGATCTTTTTCCTGTCACACATAGTATTTAATACAGTACGGACTCCCGGACTACTCCGGCCGCACTATGTGTGTAAACTTTACCTGGGGGCTTCCTATACGGAAGCTAAATATAAATTACTCCCAGGGCTTTTTGCCCGTCACACATGTGTTTCTTTTTCCATGTGTGCCTTTTTTCACCATTATATGCATCAATATGACTTAAGATGTGGCCAAGCTGGGTTGCCTGGCTCTTGTGTTTATGCCCTATGTTCCCGTTAATTCAGCTAGGGCATAAGGGGAGCACCTCTGCGATTGTTACTGCCGGTTGAGCCGGATGTGTACCTCAGATTGGGTGAAGCCGAAAGCTAGTTTCCTTAAGAGAATATTCGGTCGGTGAATAAAAGATGTCTTCATTTATTATAACATAAATCCCCAGAAGTTTTGTATCCTGCGCCATGGTTCGCAGTTCGGACATGTGCTTTGTCGCATGCTTACCCAGGGAATGGAACCCTTAACGGAACTATTCTCCCTGGAAGATGTTTCTTACTATCCATGTAATATAACATAACTAGTTGGGTACTTGTCTGTTCAAGCACTTATGACCCCTACGCCTTGTTTCCACGCATACTCCAGTTTTGTATAACTGAGCGGGTATTCAGACACACCCCGGACTATAGGATCCGGGGGCTAAAGCGAAAAGGTTCGCCATGACAAATGATTTTAATCCGGCTAGGGGCTACTTATGTCCATTGAATTACACAGTCACTTGGACTGACTATATTCATCCTCTATACCGTCCAACAGGTTATCTAGCTTACAATCCTTTTGAGAATACTTCGTGGCTAATGCCACCTGGTCATATACCAGACTCACGGGAATTTCTTGCCCATCTGGCCCTGCCAGTCCGACTTCGGCCATATGGTTCGGGTCCAGCTTGGTGTAGCGCGTTTTCACCATAGCCCATGCTTCCCTTGCACCCTGCCGGCAGGCTGACATCTTCCACAGTCGGAAGCGCCGTCGTGCTCCTTGAAGCATGTCCACAAGCTCTCCCATGCCATTTGGCAGGAGGCTTGACAGCCACAAGGCCTGCGCTACGCCCTGCATTGCCTGCCGAGCTCGCTCGTGTAGCTGTGAAAGGTCTTGCAGTAAATCGCCTGCAGATGCGGGCATCTCCTCCTCAGGGCGACCCGTCGGCATTCCTACAAGCAAAACCCTATTAATACACTTCCCCGTCGAACTATGCTATAGTTCGTCTAGGCACTTACCATAAATGCTGCGGCGAAGCCTTTTGTTCTCCTTCACGGAGTCTGCCAGCTGCGCACGGACGTCTTTCAATTCCACGTCCAGCCGAACATTGGCATCTTGGAGAGCATTCTTCTCCTGCTTAACTTGCGTAAGAATGCGCTCGTCGGCCTTTAGTTGCCTCTGGAGATGCAACTCGTCATCTCTCCCGCTCTCCGGATTTACTCCGGGGTTATCTACAGAATTTTCTGTTAAATTTGTCATACCATCTAGTTGCTAACTGGTACATTTTCGTCCAATCGAGATAAATGTTACCGTATGAGGCCTTCTGGGATTCCTCTAGCTTGGCAACTGTGTCCCTTAGTTGGGTCTTGAACTCCTCTAGCTCCCAAGACAATTGCTCATTCTTATCTACAAGAACCTGCGCATAAATTGATACTTAAAATTGTTGTTCCAAACGTTTCAAGTCTCAGGGGCTACTGCTATACATGCTCATCAAACTTTCTTACTCGTATATCTTTGGTATACTGGACTGTCGCCCCGGCGAGCCCGCTTTGAGCAGCTCGGATGTATGCATCTCCCGAATTGAAAGCATTAAATGCCTCTTCGGAAAAGATGTTGTTGCAAAGCACGACCCGTCGACGCCGGTGATTCATGGCGCTCTCTACTTCAGAATTTGTGGCAGAGAGCATATCTGCGTCCTCTGTCGGAGGACTATGCAGCGTCGGCCCTACGTCCGCCTCCTCTCTCGAAGTTGGTTCTAGAGCCCGACTGGTGGAGGCGTGGTTGGCAGGATCCCCGAATATAGTCCGGATGCTCCTCTTCCTGCCATGATGTAAAGGGCGTTGTTACACTTCAAATAACAATAATTACATGACAGGTTGTTTCCTTACCTCTGTAGAGGCGTGTCGGCCCTAACCGCCTTCCTCTTGAGCCTACCCAATCCGGACGCCTGTGGCTGACGGGTCCCTAGGGGCTCGGCCTTGCGCTCCGAACGTCGCTTCTGCAAAAACACGACGCATCAGGGATAAGGCATGACATCAGGAAAGAGTCCTCTTCGGAGAATCGAGTCTTCGGCTTGGCTTACACGCGACAAAGGTAGCAGTTCGGGATAATCAGCAGTAATAGCCACTGAGGCGCCGTCACGGCTCGCCCGATAAAATATCCCATCGACAAGCTCCACGGCCGCATCTGGGTCTTCTTCGAGTCCTGGATCCAGGGCCCTTTCGGGGTCCTCTGGCTGCGGGGAAGGGCTGGAGATTCCTTCTACAGCCCTCCTCAGTTCCTGCTCGGAAATATCGAGGCAGTTAACCTTAGCAAAGAACGCCACGATAAGTGAAGAGAGAACATAAATGACGACTTACCCAGTTTGGGGGATTGTACATGGAGAATCCGTCTCGCGGTTTGATATGAAGGAAGTCTTCCTCTTCTCCTTTGTATAGATCAGACAATATCCTTGCCAGAGCAGTGGCGGAGTCCGGGCCCTTACAGCCATAGCGGGTGGCATCGTCTGTCCCGTTGTAATCCCACATGGGATTGCCCCGATATTGAAGCGGTTGCACTCCCCGCATTATGCATATTGCCATGACCTCAACTATCGTCAGTCCGGATCTGGCCAGTAACTTTATCCTGCTCATCAGGAATTGTACTTCCCTGGTATCCTCTTCTTGGGGGCCTCGGGGGCGCCAGCTTAGGCGTGCCCTCGGTGGGGCGTTACTGAACTTGGGGAGTCCTGTCCGGACTGGATCAGGAAGGGGGACATCGTCAATATAAAATCACTCTGAACCCCAGTTCTCTGGTGCCTTCTTGGGAGTGCCGGACAGGTATCCGGTCTTGGCGATACGCCCTACTTCGGCCCCGCCCACTTGACATAGGGACTCTCCCTGGTTGCGGGGAACAAGACAGAACAACTTCTTCCACAAACCGAAATGAGCCTCGCAGCCTAGAAATAGCTCACAAAGAGCGATGTACCCTGCTATATGTAGTACGGAGGCTGGGGTAAAGTTGTGCAACTGGAGGCTGTAAAACTCCAGGAGCCCACGAAGGAATGGATGAATAGGGAACCCGAAGCCCCTTAACAGATGCGGAATGAGGCATATTCGCTCCTCTAGAGACGGATTAGGGGATCTCTCCGCTTGCTCTCCGCCGTTATAGGTGGCTATTCTGGCTCGAACAGGGACCGCGAACACCAGTAGGAGAAGCCCTTGGGTTTGTAATTTTACCAAACGGCTATGAGGAACTGAACACTCTCCCCAGTCCCCCGGTTTGGGGCAAGGGGAGCGAACAGAAGAGTTGCGATGACTGGCCATGTTGGAATGGTTTTTTCGGGGTGCTCTATTCGATGCTTGCTCGAGGAGGGAGAGTGAGGTTTGGATTTGAGAATCCCCGTCTCTTCAAATAGACGGTTAGCCCGAAGGATCGAGGGTGGAAAATGCAAAAATGCCTCGACTCCTCGCATTCACTTGACACATGGAAATGGTCATTATTGAAGCACTGAAGCCGAGGAGTAAAACATTGATGAGATGCCGGACACTGTTCGTCGTGATGGGTACATCGGAGTATTCGGAGAGGGAACCCGCCTTGCAATGCCGAAAACAAGACTGCGCGCCGGACTCATCGTCATTGAAGCCTGGTTCAGGGCCTACTGAGGGAGTCCTGTATTAGGGGGTATCCGGAGAGCCGGACTATATACATCGTCCGGACTATTGAAGCGTGAAGACAGAAGACACAAGACTCTGACCCGTGTCCGGATGGGACTCTCCTTTGCGTGGAAGACAAGCTTGGCGATCCAGATATTATATTTCCTTCCTTGTAACCGACTCCATGTAAACCCTAGCCCTCTCCGGTGTCTATATAAACCGGAGAGGATGGTCCTTAGAAGGCCGATCACAATTACAATCATACCAACATAGGCTAGCTCTTAGGGTTTAACCTCTATGATCTCGTGGTAGATCTACTCTTATACTACTCATATCTTCAATATTAATCAAGCAGGAAGTAGGGTTTTACCTCCATCGAGAGGGCCCGAACCTGGGTAAACATTGTGTCCCTTGCTTCCTGTTACCATCAGCCTAAGACGCACAGATCGGGACCCCCTACCCGAGATCCGCCGGTTTTGACACCGACAGCAGTTCCTTACCTCCCCTTGTAGTTGAGGGATAGATCTTGGTTTTAGCGTCTTTCAAGTTCTTCATAGTGATCAACAGATATAAATCCCAAATGACTCAGAGAATAGAGCTATGCTCCCCGGCAATGGCGCCAGAAATTAGTCTTGATAACCCACAAGTGTAGGGGATCGCAACAGCTTTCGAGGGTAAAGTATTCAACCCAAATTTATTGATTCGACACAAGGGGAGCCAAAGAATATTCTTGAGTATTAGCAGTTGAGTTGTCAATTCAACCACACCTGGATAACTTAGTATTTGCAGCAGAGTATTTAGTAGCAAAGTAATATGATAATAAAGGTAACGGTAGCAAAAGTAATGTTTTTGGGTTTTGTAGTGATTGTAGCAATAGCAACGGAAAAGTAAATAAGAGAAGCAAAAGATGTGAAAAGCTCATAGGCAATGGATCAGTGATGGATAATTATGTCGGATGTGATTCCTCATGTAATAGTTATAACATAGGGTGACACAGACCTAGCTCCGATTCATCAATGTAATGTAGGCATGTATTCCGTAAATAGTCATACGTGCTTATGGAAAAGAACTTGCATGACATCTTTTGTCCTACCCTCCCGTGGCAGCGGGGTCCTAGCGGAAACTAAGGGATATTAAGGCCTCCTTTTAATAGAGAACCGGACCAAAGCATTAACACATAGTGAATACATGAACTCCTCAAACTACGGTCATCACCGAGAAGTATCCCGATTATTGTCACTTCGGGGTTGTCAGATCATAGCACATAATAGGTGACTATAGACTTGCAAGATAGGATCAAGAACACACATATATTCATGAAAACATAATAGGTTCAGATCTGAAATCATGGCACTCGGGCCCTAGTGACAAGCATTAAGCATAGCAAAGTCATAGCAACATCAATCTCAGAACATAGTGGATACTAGGGATCAAACCCTAACAAAACTAACTTGATTACATGGTAAATCTCATCCAACCCATCACCGTCCAGCAAGCCTACGATGGAATTACTCACGCACAGTGGTGAGCATCATGAAATTGGTGATGGAGGATGGTTGATGATGACAACGGTGACGAATCCCCCTCTCCGGAGCCCCGAATGGACTCCAGATCAGCCCTCCCGAGAGAGATTAGGGCTTGGCGACGGCTCCGTATCGTAAAACGTGATAAAACTTTCTCTCTGATTTTTTTCTCCGTGAGATGGAATAAATAGAGTTGAAGTTGAGGTCGGCGGAGCCTTAGGGGGGCCACGAGACAGGGGGGCGTGCCCAGGGGGAGGGCGCGCCCCCCACCCTCGTGGATAGGGTGTGGGCCCCATGGTCTTGATTCTTTCTCCAGTATTTTTTATATTTTCCAAAAAGTGCCTCTGTGGATTTTCAGGACATTCCGAGAGCTATTGTTTTCAACACATGAAACAACATTGAGGGAGTCCTGGATTAGGGGGTGTCCGGATGGCCGGACTATGACCTTTGACCGGACTCCCGGACTATGAAGATACAAGATTGAAGACTTCGTCCCGTGTCCGGATAGGACTTTGCTTGGCGTGGAAGGCAAGCTTGGCGATTCCATATGAAGATCTCCTCCCATTGTAACCGACTCTGTGTAACCCTAGCCCTCTCCGGTGTCTATATAAACCGGAGAGTTTTAGTCTTTAGGACGAACAACAATCATACCATAGGCTAGCTTCTAGGGTTTAGCCTCTCTGATCTCGTGGTAGATCAACTCTTGTACTACCCATATAATCAATATTAATCAAGAAGGAGTAGGGTTTTACCTCCATCGAGAGGGCCCGAACCTGGGTAAAAACATCGTGTCCCTTGTCTCCTGTTACCATCCGCCTAGACGCACAGTTCGGGACCCCCTACCCGATATCCTCCGGTTTTGACACCGACATTGGTGCTTTCATTGAGAGTTCCTCTGTGCCGTCACCTTTAGGCCCGATGGCTTCTTCGATCATCAACCACGACGCGGTCCAGGGTGAGACTTTTCTCCCCGGACAGATCTTCGTATTCGGCGGCTTCGCACTGCGGGCCAATTCGCTTGGCCATCTGGAGCAGATCGAAAGCTACGCCCCTCGCCATCAGGTCAGATTTGGAAGCTTGAACTACACGGCCGACATCCGCGGGGACTTGATCTTCGACGGATTCGAGCCACGGCCGAGCGTGCCGCACTGTCATGAGGGGCATGATCTAGCTCTGCCGCCGGACAGCACCCAGAGCGCCGCTCAGGCGTCTGCTCCGACCATTAGCTCGGAGCCGACTGCGCCAGTCGGGGACGGACGGTTGGACGCCGCCCCAGGAGCCACAATCTCTACGGCGATAGAGCCGAATACCATCCTAGTCCTTTGTGAGTCCTGTGACTCCAAGGTGCCGGACTCCGTTCCGGACTCTGGATCTTCCACACCCCTTCCGGTCGAACCCAATTGGGCTCCGATCATGGAGTTCACCGCCGTGGACGTCTTTCAGCACTCGCCCTTTGGCGACATCCTGAATTCACTAAAGTCTCTCTCCTTGTCAGGAGAGCGCTGGCCGGACTATGGTCAGCAAGGTTGGGATGCGGACGATGAAGAAATTCGAAACCCACCCACCACCGACTTCGTAGCCACTGTCGACGATCTAACCGACATGCTCGACTTCGACTCCAAAGACATCGACGACATGGACGCCGATGAAGGAGACGGCCAAGAACCAGCACCTATAGGGCACTGGAAAGCCACCTCATCATATGACATATACATGGTGGACACCCCCAAAGCAGGGGATGGCAATGAAAAAACGGAGGATAACCCCTCCAAGAAGCAACCTAAGCGCCGACGTCAGCGGCGCCGCTCTAAATCCCGCCAAAGTAAAAACGGCGAGTCCGGCACTGGAGACAACAACACCCAGGACAGTGCCGAAGACAACCCCCTCCAGCAGGATTCAGCGCAGGGGAATGAAGAAGCCAGCCCTCATGAGAGAGCGGCAGACAGGGAGGTCGAGGACGACAATTATATGACTCCCTCCGAAGACGAGGCAAGACTCGACGACGACGAATTCGTCGTGCCAGAGGATCCCGTCGAACAAGAGCGTTTCAAACGCAGGCTTATGGCCACGGCAAGTAGCCTCAAGAAAAAACAGCAGCATCTTAGAGCTGACCAAGATTTGCTAGCCGACAGATGGACTGAAGTCCTCGCGGCCGAAGAGTATAAACTCGAACGCCCCTCCAAGAGCTACCCAAAGCGCAGGCTGCTACCCCAACTAGAGGAGGAAGCAACTAAACCTACATTACCAGCGTATGATGCTCCCGATCGGCCACCCCGTGGCTGAGATAGAGAGGCCTTTCGGCCCTCAACTCAAGCCGCACCCCGGCGCCGCTCAAAAAATACCAGAGCACAGGGAAACGCAACAGACCTGCGAGACATATTGGAGGATAAGGCAAGGCAAACAAGATCAATCTACGGATCGTGTGGGCGCCCCATGTCACGCGACGATAACCGTCACGCCGGATACGATAAATACGGCCAGGCCGAACACAATAGACAAAGCTCATCCGAGCTACGTCGCGATATAGCCCAGTACAGGGGCGCCGCACACCCACTATGCTTCATAGACGAAGTAATGGATCACCAAATCCCCGAGGGTTTCAAACCCGTAAACATTGAATCATATGACAGCACAACATATCCTGCGGTATGGATCGAGGATTATCTCCTTCATATCCACTTGGCCCGTGGTGATGATCTACACGCCATCAAATACCTCCCGCTCAAACTTAAGGGACCAGCTCGGCATTGGCTTAACAACCTGCCAGCAGAGTCATCTAGTTGCTGGGAGGACCTGGAATCCGCATTCCTTGACAACTTCCAGGGCACTTACGTGCGACCACCAGACGCCGACGACCTAAGCCACATAATCCAGCAGCCAGAGGAATCGGCCAGACAATTCTGTACACGGTTCCTAACCAAGAAAAATCAAATAGTCGACTGTCCGGACGCAGAGGCTCTTGCAGCCTTCAGGCACAACATCCGAGACGAATGGCTTGCCCAGCACCTAGGACAGGAAAAGCCGAAATCTATGGCAGCCTCACGACGCTCATGACCTGCTTTTGTGCGGGAGAAGACAGCTGGCTAGCTCGCAGCAATAACATAACCAAGAGCCCTGGCAACTCAGATACCAAGGACAACAATGGCAAGCCACGTCGTAACAAGCACAAGCGCCGAATTAACGGCGATAATACTGAGGATACGACAGTTAATGCCGAATTCAGAGACTCTAAACCCGGTCAGCGGAAGAAGCCATTCAAAAGAAACCCTCCGGGCCCATCCAGTTTAGACCGGATACTCGATCGCTCGTGCCAGATACATGGCACCCTCAAACAACCAGCCAATCACACCAACAGGGATTGTTGGGTGTTCAAGCAGGCAGGCAAGTTAAGTGCCAAAAACAGAGACAAGGGGCTGCATAGCGATGACGAGGAGGAGCCCCGACCGCCGAACAACAGAGGACAGTAGGGCTTCCCCCCGCAAGTGCGGACGGTGAACATGATATACGCAACCCATATCCCCAAAAGGGAGCGGAAGCGTGCTCTCAAGGATGTCTATGCGTTGGAGCCAGTCGCCCCAAAGTTCAACCCATGGTCCTCCTGCCCGATCACTTTTGATCGAAGGGACCACCCCACTAGCAATCGTCACGGCGGATTCGCCGCATTGGTCTTAGACCCAATCATTGATGGATTTCACCTCACCAGAGTCCTCATGGACGGCGGCAGCATCCTGAACCTGCTTTATCAGGATACAGTGTGAAAATGGGTATAGATCCCTCAAGGATAAACCCACAAAGATGACCTTTAAAGGCGTCATACCAGGTGTAGAAACCAGCTGTACAGGCTCAGTTACACTCGAAGTGGTCTTCGGTTCCCCAGATAATTTCCGAAGCGAAGAGTTAATCTTTGACATAGTCCCATTCCGCAGTGGCTATCATGCCCTGCTCGGACGAACCACATTCACAAAATTCAATGTGGTGCCGCACTACACATATCTCAAGCTCAAGATTGCCAGGCCCTCACGGAGTCATTACGGTCAACGGAAACACCGAACGCTCTCTCCGAACAGAGGAGCACACAGCGGCCCTGGCGGCGGAAGTACAAAGTAGCCTCTCAAGGCAATTCTCCAATCCGGCCGTTAAACATCCGGACAACGTCAAGCGCGCCCGAAGCAACCTACAACAAAACTGGCTGGCATGTTCCGAGCAAGCATAGCAGTGCGGCCCCAACCCCAGCCCTCGCCAGATGGCGATAGTAGTACCACGCGTACATAATTACGCTTTGGAAATACCATGGGCATAAGGGGAGGGGCACAACCACGGCACACCCAGAATGCGGTTCAACCGCACCAGGGGCTCCCTATTGTGCCGGTTTATATATATATATATATACTTTCAGGACCCAACTATTCGTAAGGCCTGTCCGGCAATACACTCGCCGAACACACGATGCAATAGCCAGGGAGACAACAAGCCACGTCAAATGTCCAGGTGGTCTCTATAACAAGCTAAATACCTGTTTTACTTAAAGTCTCGCAGCTTGCCCCTGGAGGAGGACATGTTAAATAATCCCATCTCTTGCTTATCGCACTATTTGTATCGTTCTGCTTTCATAGCAGCCCTTTTTAATAAACAATACATAGCTCTTATCTGTTATTGTATTCATTTATTTTTATACAAATATGTTAAGTCATGACATTATGCAACCGTACACTTTGGTACGGCCAATACACCAGGGGCTTAAGTACCCCATAATACGGTGTGAGAAGACCGAACACTCTCATGAGTGCGGCACCCCGAACTTATAGCACTATATGCATCGGCTCCGAATCATGTCTTGGGTCAATAGTTGGGTTTGCCCGGCTCCCATGTTTTGGTACCTTACGTTCCGCAAAGTCGGCTAAGGTAACACTGGGAGAACTACTGCGATTGTGCCCTAGTTGAGCTGGGTTAACACCTCAGTAGAGAAAGCTAAAATTGACCGTCATGATAGTGCGAGAGACCGGTCGTTGTTCGAGAGGTTTTTCGAGTCCCTAAAGACTTATGCCGCTTAGAGCAAGGAGCCGTATTTATCTGGCCTAGGCGTGGATAGCACCCCAAACTCGGTCTTCCGAATACTAGGGGCTTCGCCGAAATTTAAAATTATAGAATTCTATGGCTAAGTGAGAGTGATAAAGCATTATAAGTCTGATGGCCTTGTTCGTTGTGCTGAGCGCCTCCCTAGATGGACCCAAGAATGGGAAAAAGAGCGCTCAGGTTTATCCCGAACACCCCAGCACTCGTGGCATGGGGGTAGAAGATGACGACTTGCATCTCTCAGATTTAATAAACGGCCGCACAGAAGGTAATATTTTAAATTCAAAAAGCGTTGCTTAGCACATCTGAACAAGTTTTCAGCGCACAGGATAAACACGAGCGAGTTTACTCAAAAATTACATCCATGGTACATTCCTCCGCCACAAGACGGGCACCCTTCAGGACGCCCTCATAATACATCTCGGGCCTGTGATGCTCCTTCCCCTCCGGTGGCCCATCCTTCACCAGCTTCTCAGCATCTAGCTTGCCCCAGTGCACTTTAGCACGGGCAAAAGCCCTACGGGCGCCCTCGATACACACGGAACGCTTGATGACTTCAAGCCGTGGACAGGCATCCACCAGCCGCCGCACCAGCCCAAAGTAGCTCAAAGGCAAGACCTCACCAGGCCACAGCCGGCCTATCAGGCCCTTCATGGCCTGTTCGGCTACCTTATGAAGCTCGACCAGCTGCTTCAGCTGGTCGCTCAAGGGCACCAGGTGTCCGGCCTCAGCATACTGGGACTAGAACACTTTCTTTGTCGAGCTTCCTTCCTCGGCCCGGTAGAATGCGGCGGCATCGGATACACTGCGGGGCAGATCTGCGAATGCTCCTGGAGAGCTCCGGATTCGGGTAAGTAACAGGTAATTTACTTTCACATGCTTGCTTTGCAAAAAGAATGCCTTACCCGCCGCAATCGTTTTCATCGCCTCAATCTCCTGGAGGGCTTTTTGGGCTTCGGCCTTGGCAAATTTAGCGCTTTCAAGTGCCGAGGCAAGCTCGGACTCTCGAGTCTTCGAGTCAAGCTCTAACCTCTCATGTTTTTTCACAAGAGCATCGAGCTCTTGCCGCACCTCCGCCGTCTGCGCCTCTTGCTTCTCTCGCTCTGAGCGCTCCATGGCCGCATTATCTTCGGCTTTGGAAAGCGCTTCCTTCAGGGTTGCCACCTGAGTTGTGGCCCCTGCAACATTCACGTTGGTCCTGTCATTATTTGCAACCAGGTATTTCTATATATATTTACATACGGTATTACATACCCTCCTTGTCCTCGAGCTGCTTCTTGGCACGGCCGAGCTCGTTCTCGGACCGCTCGAAGTTCTGCTTCAATGCGTCTACCTTCGCAGTCAGTGCGGCAGAGGTCAGCAGCGCAACCTGCATTCCCATATTGACATATTTATGTTAGACTCCTGCGTATATCTTTTTAGATCCTCAGTCCAGCTTTTCTTTTGAACACCGAACTGAGCATCAGGGGCTACTGTCTATGCAGTAACATGTTTATATGTTTTCAATACATACCTCGAAGCCTGTTAGCAGGCTGGTACAGGCTTCTGTCAGCCTGCTCTTGGCGGACTGAACCTTCTGAATCACCGCACTCATAACAGTGCGATGCTCCTCGTCGATGGAGCCGCCGTCAAGCACCTCCAGCAAATTGTCCGGCGTCTCCGGTTGGACGGAGGCCGCCGGCGTCGCAGGCTTGCCCTTCTTACGAAGGCGCCGCCTGCCAAACTCCGGAACCACTGAAGGTCCCAGAGCGGTGTCCGGCCCAGGGCCGGACTTAGACCCCTCTGGGGCTTCATCCCCTTTGGGCCTGGAGTCCGGGAGGTCACCTTGCGGCGCCTCCAGTACCACCTCCTCCTGGTTTAGTCCCTTTTGGGATTCCACCTCAGCGTCGTCCGTAGGGAGAGGGGAGGAGGCCGTCGGAAGTGAAGCGCTATTCACATCCGACGAATCCAGGGAGTCGCTCGATGAATTGCCGAGCTGAGCCTTGGGTGGACTGCATAATTGAATTCGGCGTCAGAAGGTATCGTACAATAGAGGAGCGCCATAAGTTATTCTGGTATCCGGATACTTACGATTTTGCCAGGGGCTTGACCCTGGATGGCCATTCCTCCCTGCCGTCTTCGGCATCGGAGGCGTAGTCCGGCAGAAGGGTCCTTCCCTTCTTGAACCCTCCGGCCTCCCCAGTTGGGGCGGCCTTCCTTTTCTTTCCTCCCCCCGCTGGAGGGGGAGAGGCTTCCTCTTCTTCCTCCTCCTCGTCCTCAGAGGCAGAGGGTGTCTCGGGGTTGTCAGGCGATGAATCCGACACCACCAGACGTCGGGAACTCTTTCGAGTCCCCATGGCCTTCTTCTTGGCCTTCTTCTCCGGGACCACGTGAGGTGCCGGAACCAGTAGCTTCGTCAAGTGTGCATCTGCCGGGCCTTCGGGCAAAGGGGTCGGACAGTCAAACTGTCCGGATGTCCTCTTCCAGTCCTGTCAAAGGAGCAAGAGTTTAGATCCTACATGGAGTCAAACTATGAAAATCAAGTGTAGGACTAAAAGTGAGCTTACTTCGGTGGCTTGGCACTTGGCGCAGAATCCGGGATCCTCGGTGACAGGAGGGGAGACCTCGGAGCTCTTGAACAGCACCTTCCAGGCGTCCTCGTGCTTTGTGTCGAAGAGCCGGGACAGAGTCTGGTGCTGGGCCGGGTCGAACTCCCACAGGTTGAAGGCCCGTCGTTGACACGGGAGGATCCGGCAGAAGAGCATGACCTGGACTACGTTGACAAGCTTAACCTTCTTGTTCACCGGGTCTCGGACGCTGGTTTGGAGTTCGGTCACCTCTTCCGGACTACCCCACAATAGGCCCGTCTCTTTCCAAGATGTGAACCGTGTGGGGATGCCAGATCGGAATTCGGGGGCCGCTGCCCATTCAGGGTCACGCGGCTCGGTGATATAGAACCACCCCGACTGCCACCCTTTGATGGTCTCTACGAAGGTGCCCTCGAGCCATGTAACGTTGGCTATCTTGCCCACCATGGCACCTCCGCACTCCGCTTGACGTCCGCCCACGACCTCCGGCTTGACGCTGAAGATCTTCAGCCATAGGCCAAAGTGAGGTTGGATGCGGAGGAAGGCCTCACACACGACGATAAACACCGAGATGTTGAGGATGAAGTTCGGGGCCAGATCGTGGAAGTCCAGGCCGTAGTAGAACATGAGCCCCCGGACGAACGAGTGAAGAGGAAAGCCCAGTCCGCGGAGGAAATGGGGGAGAAATACGACCCTCTCATGGGGCCCAGGGGTGGGTATGAGTTGCCCCTCATCTGGAAGCCGGTGCGCGATGTCGTCAGACAAGTATCCGGCCTTCCTCAACTTTTTGATTTGCCCCTTCGTGACAGAGGAGGCCATCCATCTACCTCCCACTCCGGACATGATTGGAGAAGGTTGAGGTGGAAAGTGCAGAATTGGGCGCTGGAGCTCGAGTGCGCAGGGATGGATAAGCAAAGGAGGAAGAAGGCGTAAATGGAAAGGGTGGATCCTTATCCCCTTATATGGGCGGCCGAAACTATGAGCCCCCACCAGCCTAGTAAAACTCGCTTATCTCCCAAGCACCGCGGTTAATGGCGCGGTTGGGTTACCCATGCCCGTATTGATGAGAATCCTGGAATAAGGGGACACGATCTCTGCTTCGACAAGACGTGTAAAGGAAACCGCCTCGCTAAACACGCTGAGGTGGGACAGTAAAATGCTTCGAATAAAGGCTTGGCTATGACATGATGTCACGCTGCAGAATACGTCAGCAGATTAGATTTGTGCAGATATTATTCTCTCTACGATGGTATGTGGAACTTATTTTGCAGAGCCGGACACTATCCTTGTGTTCAACATCTTTTATTAAGTATTCGGAGGAGGAACCCTCCTTGCAATGCCGAAGACAATTTGCGCGTCGGACTCGTCGTCATTCAAGCCTGGTTCAGGGGCTACTGAGGGAGTCCTGGATTAGGAGATGTCCGGATGGCCGGACTATGACCTTTGGCCGGACTCCCGGACTCTGAAGATACAAGATTGAAGACTTCATCTCGTGTCCGGATAGGACTTTCCTTGGCGTGGAAGGCAAGCTTGGCGATTCGATATGAAGATCTCCTCCCATTGTAACCGACTCTGTGTAACCCTAGCCCTCTCCGGTGTCTATATAAACCGGAGAGTTTTAGTCCGTAGGACGAATAACAATCATACCATAGGCTAGCTTCTAGGGTTTAGCCTCTCTGATCTCGTGGTAGATCAACTCTTGTACTACCCATATCATCAATATTAATCAAGCAGGAGTAGGATTTTACCTCCATCGAGAGGGCCTGAACCTGGGTAAAAACATCGTGTCCCTTGTCTCCTGTTACCATCCGCTTAGACGCACAGTTCGGGACCCCCTACCCGAGATCCGCCGGTTTTGACACCGACAAACATCATAGCAGTTATGCTGAAAACAGCATCAGTCCGGGTTAGTTTCATTCAAATCATGCAAGCTAGAGTCCAAAACAAGGGCAAAAGTGTTTGGAAAAGTAGATACGTTGGAGACGTATCACCGGACAAAGGATTTGAGAAGCTACTGGAAATATTAAAGAAGAAGCTTCCAAAGGATAACGAATTGCCCGACGATACGTATGCAGCAAAGAAGGTTGTATGCCCTCTAAGATTGGAGGTGCAGAAGGTACATGCATGCCCTAATGACTGCATCCTGTACCGCGGTGCGTACGAGGATTTGAACACATGCCCGGTATGCGGTGCATTGTGGTATAAGATCAAATGAGATGACCCTGGTGATGTTGACACCGAGCGCCCTAGGAAGAGGGTTCCTGCCAAGGTGATGTGGTATGCTCCTATAATACCACGGTTGAAACGTCTGTTCAGAAACAAAGATCATGACAAGTTGATGTGATGTCACAGAGAGGACCGTAAGAAAGACGAGAAGTTGAGAGCACCCGCTGACGTGTCGGAGTGGAGAAAAATCGAGAGAAAGTACTGGGAGGAGTTTGCAGGTGACGCAAGGAACGTATGGTTTGGTTTAAGCGTGGATGGCACTAATCCTTTTGGGAAGCAGAGCAGCAATCACAGCACCTGGCTCGTGACTCTATGTATCTATAACCTTCCTCCTTGGCTGTGCATGAAGCGAAAGTTCATTATGATGCCAGTTCTCATCCAAGGCCCTAAGCAACCCGGCAATGACATTGATGTGTACCTCAGGCCATTAGTTGAAGAACTTTTACAGCTGTGGATTGGAAACAGTGTACGTGTGTGGGATGAGCACAAACAAGAGCAATTTGACCTGCATGCGTTGCTGTTTTTCTCCATCAATGATTGGCCTGCTCTTAGTAACCTTTCAGGAAAGACAAACAAGGGATACCACACATGCACGCATTGTTTAGATGACACCAAAAGTATATACCAGGACAAATGCAGGAAGAATGTGTACCTGGGGCATCGTCGATTCCTTCCGACCAACCATCAATGTCGAAAGAAAGGCAAGCATTTCAAAGGCGAGGCATATCACTGGAAGAAGCCCGCCATGCGTACCGGTGGTCACGTACTTGCTATGGTCAATGATTTAAAAGTAATCTTCGGAAAGGGTCCTGGAGGACTATCTGTTCCGAATGAAGCTGAGGGACGCGCACCCATGTGGAAGAAGAAATCTATATTTTGGGACCTACCCTACTCGAAAGACCTAAAGGTCCGCTCTTCAATCAACATGATGCACGTGACGAAGAACCTTTGCGTGAACCTGATAGGCTTCTTGGGCGTGTATGGGAAGACAAAAGATACACCAAAGGCACGGGAGGACCTGCAATATTTGCACGAAAAAGATGGCATGCCTCCAAAGCAGTATGAAGGTCCTGCCAGCTACGCTCTTACCAAAGAAGAGAAAGAAATTTTCTTTGAATGCTTTCTCAGTATGAAGATCCCATTTGGCTACTCATTGAATATAAAGGGAATAATAAATATGGCAGAGAAAAAGTTCCAGAACCTAAAGTCTCATGACTTCCATGTGATTATGACGCAACTCCTTCCAGTTGCATTGAGGGGGGCTTCTAAGGGAAAACGTCTGATTAGCCATTGTGAAGGTATGTTCATTCCTCAATGCAATCCCTCAGAAGGTGATCGATCCAGAAATCCTACCAAGGTTAAGGAGTGATGTGGCACAATGTCTTGTCAGTTTCGAGATGGTGTTTCCACCATCCTTCTTCAATATCATGACGCACGTCCTAGTTCATCTAGTCGACGAGATTGTCGTTCTGGGTCCTGTATTTCTACACAATATGTTCCCATTTGAGAGGTTCATGGGAGTTCTAAAGAAATATGACTGTAACTGCACTAGGCCAGAAGGAAGCATCTCCATGGGCCATCAAACAGAGGATGTCATTGGGTTTTGTATTGACTTCATTCCTGGCCTTAAGAAGATAGGTCTCCCTCAATCATGGTATGAGGGGAGACTGGATGGAAAAGGCACGCAAGGAGGGGACTCAATAATATGTAGGGACGGGCATTCTTGGTCTCAAGCACACTACACGGTTCTACAGAATTCTACCTTGGTGACCCTGTATGTCGATGAACACAAGAGCATTTTGCGCTCCAAACACCCGGACCGGTGTGACGACTGGATTACATGTGAACACATCAGGAGTTTCAGCAGTTGGTTCCAAACACGTCTCAGGGGTGACAACACTGTTTCTGATGACCTATACTCGTTAGCGAGGGAACCATCTTCGACTGTAATGACTTACAAAGGGTACAAGATAAATGGGAATACATTTTACACAATCGCCCAAGATTAAAAGAGCACCAACCAAAACAGTGGTGTCCGCTTTGATGCAGCAACCAAGAGGGGAAAGGACACATATTATGGTTACATAGTGGACATATGGGAACTTGACTATGGTCATGATATTAAGGTCCCTTTGTTTAAGTGCAAATTGGTCAATCTGTCAGGAGGCAGGGTACAGGTAGACCCACAGTACGGAATGACAATAGTGGATCTGAACAATCTGTGGTACACAGACGAACCATTTGTCCTAGCCAATGATGTGGCGTAGGTTTTCTATGTGAGGGACATGTCTACCAAACCGAGAAAAAGAAAAGATAAGGAAGCAAATACATCATACGATGAGCCAAAGCGCCACATAGTTCTTTCAGGAAAAGGAGACATCGTGGGATTGGAGGGCAAGACAAACATGTCTGAAGATTATGAAAGTTTCATGAAATTCCTCCCTTCAAAGTCAAGGCTGACCCAACTACCCTGTTAAACGATGAAGATTATCCATGGTTACGGCGCAATAAGCAAAGGACACAAGCGAAGAAATAGTGAAGACTTTCTATCCACAATTATTATGATGATGCCTTTGATCTAGAATATCACTGCAGTTACATGTGAACAAATGAAATCCCTTTGTAACAGATGAGTTTTCGTTCGAAACCCTGATACTTCCAAAGAGATTGTCTGTTTTGTACACGAAGTGCATCCAGTTTTTGTCGTAACCCTCTCAACTTTTTAGCACATGCTATGTGGGTGAAATGATGATACCATGACAACTTTCAACTTTTTTAGAGTTCATTTGTAGTACTTTTCAATTTATGGGTCATTTAGCTAAAAGAATGAACTAATAGCAAAAAGAATGAACTAAAAATAATCAAATAAAATATTCTGTTATGATCAACTAAAACAAAACTATAATATCCTTCAATAGCAAAAAGAATCAACTAAAAAGCTTTTATAAAACCCCAATAGCAAAAGGAATCAACTCAAAAAACTTTTATAAACCTCTAGTATTATTGAAACTAAAATTATATAAAATTTATGCAACCAAAATTATCGAAGTATTTTCTGTTCAAAACATTAAAGCAAAAAGAATTTTCATAAAGAAATTTTTTTTTGTTAGAAACTTTAATTGCAAAAAGAATTATCATAAAGATTTTTTGTTAGAAACTAAAATAACAAAATATGTTTTTGAATATAATGATAAAAAAACAGTAATATTAAATAGCAGGAAAAAGAATCACACAAAAATATAACTTTATAGTAAAGTTATTCAAAAACTAGTGATTCACACAAATTTTAAAAAATTCAAATTTAAACTATTCAATTTGGAAAGCAAATGGTACTAACAGAAAGTTTATAATTTTTATTACCAAAAAGCAAAAAGAATTAAAAAATAAAGCAAAAAACAGAAAATAAATAATGCAAAAAACAAAACAAAAAACTGGAGAAAAAAATTAAAAAGGCCACCACGACGTGAATACGACTAGAAACCCAGCTAGTTGGGCCATGATTTAGGCCCGCAGAAGGCCCAGCAGGCCCACATGCATATCAGTGTTAGTTTAGGCCCATAGGCCTGCAGTTCAGAGGAGTTCAAGAGGGAAGAGGTAGCAGAGCTTATAAACAGGTGCGGGGCGCTCTGAACTAGCAAGGTGGGACTAAACTCCCACCACCACGCCACTGTGCAAGGCCATTGGTCCCGGTTGGTGCCACCAGCCGGGACAAAAGGGGGCATTGGTCCCGGTTGGTGCCACGAGCCGGTACCAATGGCCCTCTTGAGCCCCGGTTGGTGCCACCAACCAGGACCAAAGGTCTCTGCTTCCCGCCCTTTGGGCTGCTGAAAAGAGACCTTTGGTCCCGGTTGGTGGCACCAACCGGGACAAAAGGGGGGCATTGGTTCCGGTTGGTGCCACCAACCGGGACAGAAGATCTTGGTATATAAGCAACACTTATCAAAATCTTTAGTTTTCATCTCATTCCCCCCGATGACGCCGACAACAACGACACCGCCAGGCTGCCCCCAGCCGTCGCCGTCGCCCGCGCCCGTCGTCAACGTCGCCCGCGCCCGCGGTCGACGTCGCCCGCGCCCATCGTCGCCGCCGTTCCCGCGCCACCCCTGCCCCAACGCCATCGCCCCGCGCCCGTCGTCGCTGTCCCCGCGCCAGTCGTCACCGCTATCTGCCCCCGCCGCCGCCCCTGCTCCGATGTCGTGGCCTTGCCTCGTCGTCGCGCGACGTCCTCACTGTGAGCGCCGCCCGCCGTTTTTTTATGCTTTTTTGTTGTTGTATGTATTGATGTATTTTTATGTATGATTTGTTTTTTGTTCATATGATGTATGTTTTTTTCATATATATAGATGATGTCTATTTTTTTGTTAGGTTAGTACGTATAGATTTTAAGTTAGTGGAGAGGAAAAAGAAAAATAAGAAAAAAGAAGAAAAGAGGAAGAAGGAAGAAGGAAGAAGAAGAAAAGGAAGGAGAGGAAAAAGGAAAATAAGAAGAGGAAGAAGGAGAAGAAGAATGGAAGAAGTGGAGTGGAAGAAGAGAAGAAAAAAATAAGAAGAGGAAGAAGAAGAAAAAAGAGGAGAAGAAGAAAAATTAGAATTCTATTTTTTTTCTTCTTCTCCTCTATTCCTTCTTCTTCTCCTCTTTTTCTTCTTATTTTTTTTCTTCTTCTTCTTCTCCTCTGTTTTTTCTTCTTCTTCCTCTTCATATATTTTATTGGGAACTAGGGTGTCGGGAACTAGGGTGTCGGAAACTAGGGTAGAGGGTCGAGGGTCGCCAAGGGGTCGAGGGTCATCGAGGGGTTGAGTGTCGAGGGTCATCGAGGGTCGAGGGCCGTCGAGGGGTCGAGTGTCAAGGGTC